>NC_133649.1:194709791-194947445 GCF_009905375.1 Apium graveolens
TAGATTAAAAATCTGTTATTAATCTTTGCAAGACAATCTGAATTGTACTTATGTAACAATCGGTATGACAATCAATTGTCATACCGAAAGTCATGCTGGTTCAAAGAATTGTCATTGCAGTTCATTCATCTCGGCTGTTTGATAAAAGAAGCAGAAGACTTTTTGTTTATGCAGCAATCAAACAGAACACACCACAAGAACAAAAGAAAAAGCAGCAGAAAAATATTTCATCTATTCTGCAACTTCAAGATCAATTTTCTAGATTGTAAAGTTAAATCCAATCAACTAGAAATACTTATCTTGTTCTTGTATATCTATCTAGCGGATTAAAATCCCTAGAACTTAATCTCAAATCGCTTTTAGCATTTGATCTTTTAATTACAAAAATAGAAAAAGTTCATGTCGAATTTATTCTAAATTTGTAATAATTGATTTGAGATTAATCCCTTGTAACCGATACCGTAGTTGTAACACCTTTCAAGTTTAATAAAAGTTTTATTTAACTTGAATTTTGTTTCACAATTTTATTCCGCATTTTATTCGACGAAACGGTATTGTTTGCATTCAACCCCCCCTTCTACAAACAAATTGGGACCTAACAAAGGGCCCTCAAGTAAGTGAGGTAAATACTTCTGTCTCTACTCGTTCTACCTCCCAAATTTCTTTGACATTTACTATGGCTATGGAATCTGTGTCAATGACCCAACAGATGCCTACCCAAGCCCCATAATCTAAAGTTTCCAAATCCAAATCAAAGAAACCACACTCTGGTGTCTCTCAAAAGATGCCAGTTTCAAAATCTACCAAAACCAAATAGGGGACTGTGAAGGGTGGTAAGATTGGTGAGGGACATGTGAACATAAAAGAAACCCTAAGAATAAGGATGGTGAGGTGAGTGTACCCAAACCTAGCCACACCACAGTTTCCCAATAAACTGTGGTGCTTAATATGGAAATTAGCACAACTCTAGTTTCATCCTCCTAAAAGGATGCTACTATTAAAACAAGCTCCCACCCAGGAGCATATGCCAAAAGGGTTAGGGACACAGATTCACCCCAAACTTATATAAGAAAGAAGAAAGCTAGAAAACTTAGAGATTCACAGAGATCACACACAGTGCAAACTGCAGCTAAAGACTCAGTCACTGCAGCATCTCAAATTCAGCTTGATGTGGCTCCGATAAATGTGGAGTCACAGCCAAAATCTTTAACAATATAAGCACCAAACACACAAAACTCTCCCACCAATTCTATGGATGTGGATATGATTCACACATCAATCTCTGATTCTCCTTCTTTAACTCTATTGGAGAAGCCAAAATTCAGTGCAAGTGAGCATCATCTTCTAGATGATTTGTTGGCACACTTGCCAATTATTTCAGGAACTATTGTGACTTCTGTGCCTAAATTATCATCAATCTGCACAGAGTCCACAATAGTTTCAACTCCAAACTATATCATTTCCTCTATTCCGGTGGTTATTGTTCATCCGTCGGCCAGTGATTGTATCCCGACGGATGTGCATAACAGTAGTCATCCGTCGACTATCCTAACTACTACCCCGATAGATGTTCCTCATCCGTCGGTACTCACTACACAAGCTGATTTTTCAACAATTGTTACAAGTGTAGATGAGTTAGTAATTGTACAATCACTCCTAGGATTGAGGGAATGGAGTGAACAGAGTGAGAGGCTGAGTTGCTCTCAAGCAAAAGGAGAGGAAAAGAGAGAATTATGCAGGCTATTTCTTCCAGCCTGGCAAAAGTGAGTGAGGGGAGTTCCACCTTAGTAAGTGAAGGTGAGAGTGTGAGGGTGCTGAGCCAAGGGGAGCCCTTGATGCAAGAATAGAGAGAAATTGAGAGAAAAGCAGGTACGACTGAATGGGAAGAGCCCATTGTAAGTGAGTTAATGGATGTCAATGAGGCAGACAAGAAACAGCTATTTCAGCAACAATATCAAGATGTTTTAGAATCTATTTCTTATGAAGCTGAGGCATTTACTCACCTTGTGTCACCATATCAAGTCTTAGCTGTACAGGACAATGTGGTTGTTGGAAGGATGGTAAACTTAGTGTATACCACTGCTTCAATGCAGAGGGCAAATGATGCCATCACAACCTTGCCATCTACATCTGGTGATGACATTGATTATGGAACTGGTGGTTCTGAGGAATTCTTTGGGGATGAAGATGATGATGAAGAAGAGCTAATGGACATAGGGAGAAGCAGGCCCTAGCTCAAGATCAAGCATGCCATCTTGGGCATTTTCCAAGACATGTGAGGAGCACCACTTCAAATCTACTCCATCTCACATTATTCACTAAACTCAGACAGCTCTTCAAACCCCACAAATGCCAACACAAAGAAACTTCTACAAGAACACCTCAATTCTCTCTAACTACATCAAATACAGTCTCTCAAACAATCTATGGATGTCACTGAGCTGAAGACAGAAATTGATCAAGTCAAGAAGGATGTTACTGACAGGCTAGATGCTAAGTTTCCTAACACCACCATGCTTGACATTAACAGACAACTCAGGAAAAATTCTGATATGGCCAGCAAAGTGGACTCTTTGGACACAAGACTCAAGACATTGGAAGCTTCCATCACTGCAATTCACTTACATCAAGCCCAACAAACTCAGTTGCTTCAAAAGTTAGTGGTAGTACAAACCTCTACCTCCACTCAACTTGATGCTAACAAAAAGGGGGAGAAAGAAGATTCACTTATCCCAGTTAGTTAAGGAGAGCCAATCAGTAAGGGGGAGAATGTGCTAAACATACAAGTTAGTCAAGTAATTGTTCCAAAAATTACTTTTACCAAGCCACCAGTCTTGGACATTATTGATCTTATCCAAATAGCAGCTACTAAGTTGGATTCGAAGACAAATTTCAAGAAGCTTGATGTTGCAGCAGTTGAGAAGGAATTGGATGACAAATGGAGGAATATTGATGAAGACATCATAAAGAAATTTGGTCCAATTGAGAAATCTAACAAGATCTTTCATCACTTCTCTCAAGTAAAGCAAATTTTTGTGAATGATATGAGTCTAGGTAATTTGGAAATGGGCCAACCTTCATGCATAAAGTCTCCAAAAGCCAACTTGGTTTTAAAGCCCAAAAGGAATTATCCAAAGTCATCTGACAAAAACCTTGGATCTTATGTTTGAGACTCCAAGGCCAGATGAAAAGAAACTGTTAGCAAGGTCCATTGCATTATTCAAAGATCCAACTGACTCACTGCTAAAAAGAAGAATTGCTAAGATCTACATGAATGGGAAAGAAATCCGTGTGGGGGCTAGACACCCTCAGTTTGCAGAAGCTAAGAAGGAAGAAAAAAGAGAATCAAGCTAGAAAACAAGCAACTTGCTTTAGATGATAAGAAACTCAAACAGAAGAAAAAACAAGTGTTATAGTAGCCAAACTCCAAGCTGTGAAAACTGCAACTGAGATTTATGAAATGCAACCTATAGTATATGAAGCTCAGGATCAGAAAATGCTCAAGGAGTCTCAACAGACAAAGAATCCAAGATACAAACAAAGAATCAAGAGAAAATTGGACTTCAGTGATGAGGAAATGGAAGATTACATTCCCAAACAGTCTACAACTTCAACTCAAACATCCAAGCCTTAAGAAGTGCAGCATGAATTTAAAGTGGATCCTACAAAGAACTTTCATGGTGAGCCAATAGTTCCCTATGATGAGCCTATAGACTGGGAAAGTTTTCCTGTTCCCGAACTTAATTTACCAATCTTCAACAAGCTCAAGAAGAGAAAGACAATAGCAATCAAGAAGGTCAAGTCTGTGAAACTCAAAACCAAAACCTTAACCAAAGCTCAACCAACTGTTAACAAGGGAGATCTTTTATACATCTGTGATATCAAGGAATTTTCATATATCAATCTCTACATGGATGAATTAGAAGAAGTGAGGGGAATTGATGCTCACAGAAATCTCCCAGAAAGACTAGTGTTCAAATATAAGGGTGGGAAAGAGATCATATGGCCCCTTCACAGAATTCTTCAAGAAAGTTGTTCAGTTTTGATAAAGATCTTCTCATCCTTCAAGAAAAATTTTGGATTCAATGTGACAGCCAAGAAATTGGTTCTAAGATTTAAGAACTCAGGAGCTGAAAAGCCTAAGATACACTTTCAAGAACTTTATCCATTCCCTTCACAGGAAATACAGTGCACTTGAGGCCTTACTGGCTAATGGAATTCATGGATGACAAAGGTGTTAGAAGATTCTTCAGATTGGATGACCAATTGAGCATCTCAAGCAATGAGACACTTTTGGAAATGCAAGAAAAGTTGGATCTATCAAATGCTGGAGAATTTGAATTTCACAGACAACTCCAAAATCGAATAGAAGATAACAACTGGAAGCTTGGGAAGAAATCAAGATAATCAAGGAAATAAAAAATATCTGCACAGACTAGAGGAGCACCTTGATAATGATTGTGAGAACTCTTTGTACACTTTACTTTGTTCAATCTTCAAATAACCTGTAGCACTTACTAGTTTTATCGACCATTATTAATCTGTTCATTTAGGGTATTTTGTTATCATCAAGTTTCTCTTAATTTATGGCTACAATTCCATTAGACATAAATTGGGGGAGATTGTTAGGAATATGTTGTGAACTTGATGATAAGTTGAACAAAGCACCTTAGTAGATTTAACTTAGTGTTTTTCTAGCTCTCGACGGATGTTCTAATATAGTCCCGATGGATGAACTTTATAGTCTCGATGGATGACAACTGAGAATCCATCGAGAGTATAGCTCATGTAACAATAAGTATTGTAGCATGTTTCTGCAAACAACATTATTTTAATTGAGTAGATACTATAGGATTCTTTGAGTCATGTTGACTACTAGATTGATATACAGAATAGGTTGGCTAATTGTAAATATAGGATGTCTTGTAATTCTGCATAAGTGAAATAAAATTAAGTCACAGAAAGACTCCCGACGGATGATCTATAAAGGATCCCAACAGATAATCAAAAAGGCTCACGATGGATGATCAACATAGTCCCGACGGATGATAATATTCAAAATAGCAGTTGACAGTGACAACACAGTCACATGCGTTGGGTGTTTGCAAATGGAATGTGGCAGCCTAATTGCAGGATTTAGAGAATAAAGAAGCATTACCATTTCCATGCAATTATGAAGATATTCAAAGATGCTGGATAGAGTAATGTATCAGTATGAAGTTAGACTAGATTTAATTTGTCTTATTGTATTGTCTTACTATCATGTAACTTGGTAATATATAAACCAAGTGAAGCAAGTAGAACAACTGAGTGAGCATAATTTTTAGATAGATAGATAAAGCCGTATATGTTAAGCATTTCTCTATAATTTTGTAAGTTCTCTTGTAAGCAGCTGTGTGCTATTCAAGCATCACAGAGTTCTCAACTTTATATATATCTCTGGTGGATAAGCTCAAATCCACCAGAAAGTTTTAAAGCTTTGTGTTTTATTGCTTTGTGTTTTGATTTCTATTTGTTCTCATTCCGCACTTCTTGCAAAATCAAACACAGTTATATATTAAGTAAGAACGTTCTTGAAATCAGAAAAAGTAGTTAGAATTACATTCAACCCCCCCCTTCTGTAATTCTTGTTGCATTGTTTGGGATTAACAATTTTTTAGTAAAAATGTTATTGTTATATGTCAATGCCATGCTATCGTATTGCTAAATAATTGCTCAATCATGTTTGTAAGAAATGGCCAACTCACCAAATCACCCAGAGGAAGTAACTCAAACCTAAGACCAAGAACTAAACCAAGATACCACTATGATGAACCGACTTGCTCAACTTTTGCAACAACTTGTAGGCCCTAAAGTTGGAAACTTCAAACATTTTCAGTCTGTGCATCCCCCAAAGTTCTTAGGTTTTCCCGACCCGATAAAAGCTCAGTCGTGGTTAAGAGATATGGAGAAAGTGTTTGAATTACTAGAAGTTAAGGATGAAAAGAAAACACAGTATACGAGTTATTACCTTTAAGATGAGGCAAGTTTCTGGTGGGAATCTTCAAAGGCCTTACTTGAAGGAAAGGACTTATCATGGGAAAAGTTTACCGAGATGTTTCTGGAGAAGTATTTGCCAAGTTATATGCAAGACCAGTTAGAGATGAAGTTTTTGGATCTTAAACAAGAGGATATGTTGGTGGCAGAATATGAAGTAAATTTTTCAGAGTTATCTAGGTTTGTACTGGAGTATGTGAATACGGAAGCAAAGAAGGCCAAAAGGTTGCAACAGGGACTTAGGCCATGGATATGGAGTCAAGTGGAACTCTTGGAGATCAAGAAGTATGCCGCCCTAGTACAGAAGGCAATGATAGTGGAGGGGGAGCGATAAGCTACAAAAAGAGAGAATGAAGGTAGGAAAAGGAAGTTTGAGAACTCAGAACAGGAACAAGGAAGTTTGAAGTTTAGAGGGAAGATTGGCAAAAATGGTGGAGGTCAAAATTAAAAGTTTCAGAAGTTTAAACCCAGGAATGGAGCTCAAAAGAATCGTTTTCAGAAGACAGGACAATCGGGAAATGATAGTAGACCTTAGATTCAAGAATGTAAAGTTTGTGGGAAGAGACACCCAGGAAGATGTAACAAGCTAGATGTGACACGTTTCAGGTGTAATCAGAAAGGGCATTATTCATCAGAATGCCCAAGTGGAGCAAGGAAGCCTGAATTAACTTGTTTTAAGAGTGGAAAGGTGGGCCATATGGCTAGAAATTGTAAGGAGCTTGTTCAGAAGGCAAATGTTCTTGGGATTGTTGGACCACCGCTTCTCCCAGTACCAACAACTCAACCCAGAGCTAGAACCTTCAACATGACAATGAAAGATGCTGTACAAGAGGTGGATGTGGTGGCAGGTATGCTCGTTATAAACTCAGTAGAAGTAAAAGTATTAATGGATTCTGGAGCAACCAGATCATTAATTGCAGAAAGTATTCTTGATAGACTAAAATGTGTTGCGTACCTTCTTGAACCTAATTTGACTGTAGAAGTAGCAAACCAAGAGAGATTTACTACTATAAAGATTTCTCCCAATTACGATGTGGTTATAGAAGGTCGACACTTTTCCGCTGACTTAATTCCTTTTAAGTTAGGAGAGTTAGACGTTATATTAGGAATGGATTGGTTGTCAAAGCACGAGGCACAAATGGATTGTAAAAGTAAGAAGGAAAGTTAAAGACCAAGGATGGTGTTGAAGTGATATTCAAGGGAAAAAGACAAGAAAATAAGTTTCTAACGGCTATTCAGATGAGGATATTTTTGTGTCAAGAATGTGAAGCTTATTTGACCCATGTCAAAGATATAGAGAAAGAATTCGTAAGGATTGAGGATATCCCAGTAGTAAGAGATTTTCCCGATGTGTTTTCAGATGAATTACCTGAACTACCTCCAAACCGAGAGATCGAGTTCAGGATTGATTTAGCTCCTGGAACAGAACCAGTATCGAAAGCACCCTATCGAATGGCGCCCGTTGAGATGAAGGAATTGGCAACACAACTGAAAGAAAAGGAGTAATACGCCGAAGTGTATCCCCGTGGGGTGCACCAGTATTATTTGTGAAGAAGAAAGACGGAAGTATGAGGTTGTGCATTGATTATCACGAATTGAATAAGTTGACGATTAAGAATAAGTACCCTCTACCGTGAATCGATGACTTGTTTGATCAGTTAAAAGGAGCTACTTGTTTCTCAAAGATTGATTTAAGATCTGGGTATCATCAGTTGAAGATTAAAGTGGAAAATATACCCAAGATGGCGTTTCGAACGAGATATGGACATTATGAGTTTTTAGTAATGGCGTTTGGGTTGACAAACGCGCCAGCTGCATTTATGGATCTTATGAATAGAGTATTTAAGCAGTATTTGGATAAGTTCGTTATAGTATTTATCGATGATATTTTGAAATATTCCAAGATGAAGGAAGACCATATGGAACATTTGAGGATTTTTTTTAGAAATCTTAAGGAAATAAAGGTATATGCCAAGTTTTCAAAGTGTGAGATTTGGTTGAAAGAAGTTCAGTTTCTTGGACATATAGTTAATAGTGAAGGTATTAAAGTGGACCCATCCAAGATAGAAGCTGTGATGAATTGGGAAAGGCCCAAGACCCCTACGGAGGTCAAAAGTTTTTTGGAATTAGTAGGATACTATAGAAGATTTGTGCACGACTTCTCCAAGATTGTTGTTCCATTGACTATGTTTAAAGGAAGAATGAGAAGTTTGTGTGGACTGATAAATGTGAAGAAAGTTTTCAAGAGTTGAAGAAGAGATTGGTAACCACCCCAGTGTTAGCATTACTAGATAAAAGGGAGAGTTTGTGATCTTTAGCTCTGCTTCGTATAAAGGGTTAGGATGTGTGTTAATGTAGCACGGGAAAGTAGTAGCATATGTGTCAAGGCAACTAAAGCCACATAAACAGGAGTATCTGACGCATGATTTGGAATTAGCAGCGATTGTGTTTGCTCTTAAAATTTGGAGGCATTACTGATATGGAGAAAAGTGCGAGATCTATACGGATCATAAGAGTTTAAAGTATGTTTTTACACAGAAGGAGTTGAATATGAGACAAAGAAGATGGTTAGAATTGATCAAAGATTACGACTGTACGATAAATTATCATCCCGAAAAAGCAAATGTGGTAGCAGATGCATTAAGCCGCAAAGAAAGATTGAATATGTTAAATTTATTAAAAGATTTGATTAAAGATTTTGAAAAGTTGGAAATAGAAGTGCAGATTCCAGAATTAGGATGAGGAGCCATGTATGCAATGTCATTTTAACCAGAAATTTTGGAAAAGATTTGATGTTGTCAAGAACAAGTAATGAACCACGAGAAATATAAGTTGACAGGAGAGAAAGTCAGAGCTTAAAAGGATGAAAAAGGAATATATCGTGTTAACTCACGTATTTGGATACCTAATATTATGGAGCTAAAGCATGAGATTTTGCATGAAGCGCATAACTCCAGATTTTCAGTTCACCCTGGAAGTACAAAGATGTACAAGGACTTAAAAGAGAACTATTGGTGGCCAAACATGAAAAAGTAAATCGTGGAATGGATAAGTAAATATTATACGTGCCAAAGAGTAAAAGTGGAACATCAGCGGCCGGGTGGATTGCTTCAGCAACTAGATATACCTGAATGAAAATGGGAACATATCATGATGGATTTCGCGGTAGGATTTCCAAAGACCAAGTCTAATCATGATGCGATTTGGGTGATAGTTGATCGACTGACAAAATCAGCACATTTCTTGCCTATCAACGAAAGATTTTCATTGGAAAAGTTGGTCAAATTATATTTGGACGATATTGTGATGCCTCACAGAGTTCCGGTATCTATCATGTCCGATAGAGATCCGAGATTTAACTCGAGATTTTGGCGACAATTTCAAGATATGCAATTCGAGCCCAGAGACAAAGTATTATTAAAGATATCTCCGTGGAAAGGGTTATCCAGATTCGGGAAGAAAGGAAAGCTGAGTCCCACGTATATTGTACCATTCGAAGTACCTAAACCAGTCGGGAAAGTGGCTTATGAGTTAGCGTTACCTCCACAAATGAAACGTCTTCATAATGTGATTCACATTTCTCTTCTAAAGAAATATAATGCTGATGCAAGTCATTTGATCGAATTGGAACCAGTGGAAATTTAGCAAGATATGTCTTACGTCGAACAACCCATTCGAATCTTAGATCGAAAAGAGAAGATGCTCAAGAAATAAAGTTGTACCTTTAGTTAGAGTATTGTGGAGAAATCCTAAGATAAAGGAATCAACTTGGGAATTAAAGAGTGAAATGCAAGAGAAATATCCCCATCTATTTGTTTAGACTAGATTCTGGGGACACAATCCTTTTCAGGGGGTAGATTGTAGCGACTGGGAATTTCGCGACGTGATTAAGTGAATAAAGTATAATTCTGTGTTATAATTATAAATTATGTGAATAAACAAAGGGTTATATGATTTTGTTGGTTAATTGTCTTTATTGTATATTAGTAACTGGGAACATAAAATGACCCGTTCCAGTTTGATGAGACAGCTTAGGGGATAAGTTGTGTTGTCGGGCCGTCAGGTTGAACGTCAGGTTGAACGGAACCCATCTTAAAGAGAGATAAAGGTATTTAAATGTGAACTATATGTTATTGTATGATATGAGAATGTTTAAGTGAGTATTATATTCCAATGATGTGTCAGTTGATATAAAAAATGATTGTGAAGCATTAGTGGAAACGGGTTGAGTGGCATTTATGACACTTTATTATGCTCTAATAAGCTTTGAATTGGTGTATTTGTACTCAAGTTGTTATGTGTTTTAATGTGTTTTCTAGTGTTTTTGCATTTCAGGCACTATTCAGGTAATCAGGTGAATTAGCATTATTTTGGTGCTAATTTGGTGTTCAGGTGGTGTTGGAATAAAAGCTCGTGGAAAGCCGGCTCGAAGCAACAAGATTAAAGAAGAAATCTGAGTTTTTTCCTGAAGGACGGCGCGCCCGCGCTGTGATAGCGCGCGCCCGCGCTGTGATAGCGCGCGCCCGCGCCGGGGTTCCAGAAATGAAGCACGCCCGCGCTGAGATAGTGCGCGCCCGCACCGAGGCCGAATTTCAGAATCCTATTTTGTTAGGTTTCACACACTGTATAGCACAATCAAATCAAATTCAAATAACACAAGTAACAGAAAATAGACTTTATTAAATGCAATAAACTCTGTTACAATATGAAACTTTCGTCTCTCAGTGATGAACAAATATCACGAGAGCTGCTAGGGTTACAATGAATAATATTCTCGATAATGATAACACTTATAGTGTAAACCCTATGTCTATGTTTATATATTACACAGTTACAAGATAATCGCTAACTGATATGGAATATAATTCTGCTTCCTAAAATATATCAATCAGATATCTTTTCTTCCAAGTATTCTATTCTTCATAGAATTCCTTCTTCATGCATATCTTTTCTTATGTTTGTCTCGATCTTCTTTCCTTTCAATCAACCGCCTTCCTTATCTGAACGTTTCCTCTAAGTCCTGATATTATCTCCTGATAAATATCTCCTGAACCTTAAGTATTGATGACTTAAGTTCTGACTTTAGTATAAGTGCTGATTTCAGTTAAATACTGATTTATCCTGTTTAAGTAAGATCTGAAAACTAAACATAAATCATATTAGTCATGACATTATCAAATATATCTAACATGTTTCTACTACAATTCTAAAAGGGAAGGCTTCTAGATTGTTGAGGGCTGCTATATAAATAACTTTAGGTCATTTTTAATAGATATCAAGTCAGAGACGGACCTGAGCGCAAAGAGAAGACGACAAGAGACCTTTAGCACAATTCAATAAAGGCGAAGACGATCTAGTTTATTCTTGTGAATTTTCGTTTTGAGTTGTAATTTGGATGCTTGTTTCTTGTTTTGCTGAACCTATACTCTTGTTTGTAGTTGGTTTTATTTATTCGTATAAAGACTACGTTTGTTATATCATGTTTTCATCGGAACCCACATTGATGATGAGTCTGATTATGGACTAATCGTTATCATGGGGTTTTAGCAGATTTACTTATGGATTTCTTTAGTTAAATTGTTTATTGCCTTAGTATGTGGTGATTGTATGATATCCTAGTATTGATTGTGCGTATTCATCTTAAGAGCGTCGTGAACTTATAAGATAGTGTGTTAATTCTTAATGAAGCGAAAGTGAATTAATTAAGGATTTAGAACTTGCCATGCTAGCATAGGTTCATATATTTGTTATGCATGATTCGTAGGTAATTTTAACCATCTTACTTGCCCTATGTAATCAAGATAGATAACTTGTGCTTAACTCGTTATGTTGTCAAATTCTATAGACATATAGGGTCTCAATATAATTGGTGCCTATTCAGCTTCTATCTCTTTTATGGATGTCTGGTAGAATGGTACTCGTTCAATGAAAGTTGGCATTTATCAGTTTCGTGTTATCTGATTAGTGTTATCACCATTGCATGCTAAGGTTAAGAATATAAGGCTATTAAATGAAGTATTTAATGAAGTTAGAATCTCATGTTTATCATATATATTAATTCAGTCAATCTTATTCTTGTAGTTATAATTGTTAGCATAATTCTTAGTTATAAACAATCTCAATTTGTTATAGTCTTAGCATTGGATAATAACCATACATTGTTGCTTAGGTGAATAAATTAAATAGTTAACCAATACAGTCTCTGTGGGAACGAACTAGAAAAAGATTCTGTACTACTTGCGAACTCGTATACTTGCATTTATTATTAGCGCGTGTTTAACGACTAACAAAACGCTCAGTGTCGGGCCGTCAGACAAGACGCGTCACGTTACGCGAATAGTGAATATGAATAAAAAAGGAATATTTTTATGATTGAATGTGTTACAATATGAGTCGTAATATGTGAGTAAATGTTATTTCCTGATAATGTGCATGATTATGTGATCTGGATATTTTTAAATGATTTTAAGGGATTTATTTGATTTAAAATAAGGTTTATTGAACCTTTATATATTTTTATAAAATTATTCGAGTATGGTCAAGACGTGAAATTTGTTTTGTTTTCTTCGAAATAGTCCTAGAAACTTTCTAAAAATGGTAGATGAAATTATTTGGTGCTCGGTATATTTTAAAATGATTTTATCGAGTTATAATTCTATTACGAGCGTCATCCTGTAAACATCATATAAAATAAACCGTACGCTCAAAAATTATTTGAAAAATATGTCTAGAAAGCTAATTTGGAGATCTATATTCTAAAATTTTATTCGTAACATTTTCATCTTTTCTGAGAGGGTTGTGTATTAATTAAATTTGTTTGAGTTAAATAAAAAGAAGATTCTAGTGTCGGGTTGGCAAAAGACTAAAACGCCCCTGCCATTTTGGCTATAAAAACCCACCCCCTCCCTCTTTCTCTTCTCTCCATCCGACCAATCTTTCTTTATTTCTTTCTTTTCTCTTTTGCTTCTCTCTCTTCTCTCTCTTTTCTCTCTTTTCTCTCTTCTCTCTCTCGGCTCTCTCTCTTTCTCTCTCCCGAATACACACTCTCTCTTATAAATGCAATAGCAAATACTAGCTAGACTAACACCATCTCTTTGATTATGTCCAAGGAAAACACAATTTCTTGGAACATGTTCACAGGAGAGAATAAAGTGCTATATTGTGTGATTTTCAAAATGATTTGGTGTATATTTTATGTAGTATAGATTGTATGTTAGTTGTTTGATGTTTACTTGAGTTTTTGATCAAAATCAAGTTTTTATGGTTAAAATATTTGAGTACAAGAATTATTGGTGGTTGATTGTGTGTTTAGTTGGATAAAAGTGGATGCATATCATCAAAATCTCTATGCATGTTACTAAAATCATTGCATGTTAATTTCCAAGCTTCATTCGACCTTTAACACTTGTTAGGTTCAAATTTTTGATAAAATAGTGTGGGGAAAATGATTTTTTTAAGTTAATTGATGATTGGTAGTTTCAATGTGAGTTTTAAATGGTTGCATGCAATTTTGTTGATTTTGTTTGATGATTGGAGTTCGAATTTTTGTAATTTAAAAAGGGGGTTTAATTTTGATCTAAGGTTACAAAGGATTTTGGCTTGAGGACTTAATTTTTGTTTCGGTTTTCTTTGAAAAATGATTTAATGGGATGAGTTTTGGCTTAAACTAAAGTTTATAAGTGATTCTTGTATTTTCATGTCATTATTTGATCTTTCGAGTGTGTTTTGTTGAAAAATCCAAATGGTTCATGGTTTTAAAAGGGATTGATTCAAGTTATTTGGTTGATTTGATTCTAGAGTCTAGTTAAATGAATGCATGTCGAGGTATAAGATTGTATGTTGATCTATTTGATGTGGTTCATTTTCTATGGTTCAAATTTTTGGATAAAAAGGAAAGGATTGAGTTTCTTTGTTATCGAGTCATACGAATTATGATTATTTGCTAAAGTATGGAGTTTAAGTATATAAGTATACACTATTTAGTGCTATATGAGTATTCCGTGTTTATACTCGTGTATATGAGTTAAGCGTTAGATCGAATTCGCGTAATTATTAAACGTTACGGGAACGTCGAGTGGGAATCTAATTAGGGTCTTGATTTTTAGATTGTAGATTCGGAGCGTGATGGCATTCAGGCTAGAAAAGGGAAAGGTGTTCTAGGTTGCAGTAGTTCAAACCCCGTAAAGCAGGAAAGCGAATTCAGGCAAGTAACTATGCCTACTTGTATAAATTATGTATATGGAGGATATTGTTGATGCCATGATAGCGTGATGATCTTTATAAATACTTGCGATAACATGTTATTGATTCTTGAACCCTGATATTGATTTTTGTACCACACCTGTTATTGATTCCTTGAAACACCCTGATATTGTTCTTGTAGCAACTTGATATGATTATTGTTCAAACCCTTATAGTAACCCTGTTGATTCATTTCCTGATTACCTATTAATTTCTTTGGATACCTTGAATTCTCGTGAAAGTTAAAAGAACCTTTATGAACTCCCTTGCATATTATTTCAATTTACCTAAATCCTTCCTTTGTTTACCCTATTCTATAGTGATTTCTGGAACTGTTCTGATTCCCCAACTCATGTACTTTGGTTGTTATTTGATCTCGACCATAGCATTGACCTGTGATTAGTTTTGATCCATTCAATTCCTTTGAATTCTTGAAATTGAACTTAAGAATGATTTTTGACTTGAAAGAGTCTGAATGATTACATATTCTTGGTAATGATAAAATGAATATAGTCAAACCTTTATTTTCCAACACAAGGTTTTCCAAATGAATTTCTGATGGATTGGATTAAGACGTAAGAGATTAGTGGGACTAGTCCAGTCATATAAGAGACTAGCAGGGCTAGTCCAATTTAAGGCTGAAATTATGTCATAGGTACCTTACGACCAGATGGAGGTCTGTACGGGCTGATCATCCGTATTATTATTTATGAAAGTTAAAGTAGTCCAATCAAGGGTTCCCTATCACTTTATAAAGAACAATTGAATATAATTCCTTAGCAATTGCTTCGTTGAAAATGAAATGATTTAAAATGAATTGAGATGTGTTTGTTTTTTTATGTGATTTCATATAGTTACATTTGCATGCATATTTAGCATGATCCCTTAAGATGGACTATGCAATTTGATAAGTTGATGTTGATTTAAGTGTGGTGATGACGAATATAAAGGGATGTTTAAGTCTTAAAAAAATTGATTTGCATGCTAGAAGAAAAAATTTCACAAAGTCTTATAGGATTGCTTTTGATCTAGATCGAAATTATGCTTGTTTATTAGTTGAGATTTAATCACTGGTTTATATTTAGAATTTTTGCTATTGTCGTAATGACAAAAGAACACTGAATTTTTAAACTAGAGAAAAACTTGGATTTCATTGCTAGTTGTTATAAGCTAGGCGTCAAATGGCTAGTAGCTGGCTCATATTTTTATGAGTAGTCTAGGGTTGAATGAGATGGAGCGAAACGCACTTATTCAGAAATTGTTGAAAAAAAAAGAAAAAAAGAGAAAAAAGAAAGAAAAAAAAGTATGTGTTTATTCATAATTGATTAAGAGTGAGCTCTTTAATACTCGAGTTATTAAGTTCTAGGGGACTTTGTGCCTGGTGACCTAAGGCTTTTATATACTGGGATCCGCTCACCTAACGCTCGCTACATGGGTATTATTGCATAAGTCTTTTGGGACCTCATTCATTACACGATCAAATAAGCATATGGGCTATGTGTTCAATAATAGCATGAATCCTTGTATAACTCTAGTAGAATGAAGGTGTTATGAGTCATTATGCATTTAACATCTATTCAGTTTATAAACTTGTGATTGTTTTGATGAAAGAAAAGTTATGGTTATTGATCTCGTTTCAAGAGTATAACTGTTAAGCATTCCACACACGCACGTTCTGGTTTATGAGTTGATTTATGAGATTTATTCGAACTCTGTTTTGAGTTATTGCATTATTATAGGTGTTGGCTTATTCATTTGGTTATGGTTATTCTGAGGGGATCGACTGCATTATCATTTAGTTGCATTCATGTAGTTGTATTCATGCATTAGGTTTGTTTTGTAGTTTTGAGTCTGTTTATGCTTGAGGACAAGCATCGATTCAAGTTTGGGGGTGTGATAAATGGATTTTATATCTACTTGGAATGCTTCATTACACGCTTAAGTTGGTGTTTTGGACTCAAGTTGGTATTTTTGATGTGTTTTGTGTTATTGCATTTCAGGCATCAGTTAAATGAAGAAAGAAGCTTTTCAAGTAAATATGCTGAAAATAGCTAGGATTTCAAGTCAAGTCCATTACCAAATTTTAGAGGATCTCAAGAGCTTCGCGTGGGTAGTTGAATCGCCTAATTCTGACGAGTAGAACTCAAGATATGGCCAAAAGAAGAATCTGCACAAAAGTCCAGAAGTCAGGCGCGGCCGCCCCCAAAACCAGCGCACCCGCGCTGTCTTTCTGCCACAACAGCGCGGCCGCCCCGCAATCAGCGTGGCCGCCCCGCCCCGATTTTTGCCCCAGAATCCCAATTTTAGTAGAAATTGAAGATGGTAAGAGTCCTGGTCATCCTGGAGCCTATATATATCAATTAAAAGACGTTTTAACTCCAAGGAGCCGAGGGAGAGCAATAAGAAGACCTAGAGAGTATGAAACGACTACCGAGAAGAAGACTTTTATTTTCTTTAGTATAGTTGATACTTGGATGCTTTTTTTCGATTTGTCTTTGAACCCTAGTACTCTTATATTGTTTATTATCATCCTTTCATTGGAACCCATGGTGACGATGAGTTCGGTTATGAACTAATCGTTGTCGTGGGGTTTTAACAGATTTACTTATGGATTTCTATAGTTAATTTGTTTCAATATCTTGGTGTGTGGTTATTAATTATTAACCTAGTAATGGTTGTGCTTATTCGTCTTATATGCGTAGCTCACATATAAGATAGAGTGTTAATATCTATTGAAGAGTCAGTGAATATAGAGGTTTAGAACTTGTCATGCTTGCATAGGTTCATGTGTTATTGTTATGCATGATTCATAGGTAATTTTAACCATCTTACTTGACCTATCTAATCACGATAGATAACTTGCGCATTAAACCATTATGTTTTCAATTCTTTTAGATGTAACATCCGGGATATCGCGTGCAATTATTTTTATTAATAAATAATTTTTATATGATTATTATGTGATTTTTGGTGAATTATCTGACGATTGGTGTAAATATGTGAATGCTTATATGTGATACCGTATAAGTTTGCTAATTTTATTATGACCAGAATAAAATATAGATAATTACGGTATTTAATTTTTGGACTGTTATATGATTTTATATTGATTTATGAATTTATTAATTATTTTCTGAATAATTACAAAATTATTTTATAAAGCCGGGAATCGTCCGACTTCAACCGTTTTTACGTTTTTACGACCCGAAACTCTTCCGAAACCTCCTTCCTAACCTAATCTAGTAATTCCAGACATTTTCCGTGTTTTGACTTTTTCGATCCGGATTACGGTTTGACCCGTGCGCGGCCCGGCGCAAGATTTTCAATACGATAATCATTTCGGTGAGCCAACAAAACCCGTATTCTCAAAAGATGAGATATTATTACATTATTATAGTATAGAGTGTTTTATAAAAAGTCCGGTTGGGATAATTATCCAAAATTGATATCAAATCGGATCGTTATTGCAGTTACTTAGCGGCTAAGCAACTAATTTAACGATCCAAAAGGATCCAAAACGAACCAATATTCCGTAAATATAAATAACATATTTCTTATTTCATTTTATTCGTTTATTCATTTACAACCCGTAAAAATACAGTAAATACAGAGAAAAACCCTAGAAACCGATACGTTCCTGAGAATCAAACGCACAAACGAAGGCGTTACCGAACTCCGATTCGGGCGAGCAACATATCAAAACGAAGCTCTCGAAATCTTCTTTCTGAATCAACCATTTGTTTTTGCCCAGAAATCAAGGTATTTTTCTGATTTAAATATTTTATTTTGAATTAATTATGGATTAAAATAGGAATTTCTTTTGTTGATGTTGTTTGTGTGATTTGATTGCATAATCTTGTAGATAATCTCTTCCTGTTCATTTTGGTATATTATATGATGAATTTGGAGTTCAATAACATATAGAAAATTGAGTTTGATTCTCGAATTCAATAATTAGGGTTTATGTTCTTGAATAATTTCAATTGAAATTTGGGTACTTCTTTGTTAAGGGTTATTGGTTAAAATTAATGGTACCATGTTGTAGATCGTTCAAAAAGCAATCGAATCGTATATACAATGTTAACGGAGGATTACCGGAAATGGTTCGCCGGAAAAAGTCGCATGGCGGCGGCGAAAACTTCAGTGGGGTTTTTCGGCGATTCTGGTGATTTGTTGACAACATAATTTGTAGAAACGAGTTCTTGAAAGCTCAAGGATCATTTATTGTTATTTTCACGTGGTTCTGGGCAGACTTTCAGGTCACCGGAGAAGCTCCACGGCGGCAGCCATGGAGTCCGACCGGCGACGGTGGGGATAAGGGGGGACGGTGAAATTACGATTTCACCCCCCATTTTTGCACATATTTACACTTTTGTCCCTGAAGTTTTAAAAATTATAAAAAAAGAGATTTCAGTTTACAAACTTTCAGAAATTGTATTTTATTTTTATTTTAATTTCAGAAAATCAGTTTTAATTATTTTAAATTCAGAAAATTAGTTTTGATTAATTATTTATTTAAAAATAAATCAAAATTATTTTATTAATTAATTTTAATTACTTTAATTAATCGATTAATTTAAATTTAATTTAATTAATTCTTAATTAATTTTAATAAATTTAATAATTAGATTTAATTATTTAAAATTGATTTAAAAATTCCGAAAAATAGTGTCGAGCTTTAAAATATTGTTTAAAATTATTTTCAAGGCTCGATAATTATTATAAAATCATTTTAAAGTCAGATTCGGGTATTCGAACCCTATTATTTAATTATAAAATGATTCGGAGTCTAATTTTTATTTCAAAAAATGTTCAAAAATTCGTATTAAATACCTGAAAAATCATTTTGACCCCGAATCTTCTTTGAAAAACTATTTTGATCGAATATATTGCGTGCTATGTGCTACGTGCTAGTTGATTGATGTGTTCTATGCCTATGTGGTTATGGTTTGACTGTTTTAGTCATAACTTTTAATCCGTAAATCGAATTTGGGTGAAACGAAGGGTAAATAAAAGCTTATGACGTCTATATGACAATTAGAATAATATGAGTATGAATAATTGATAGATACTTGTGATGCCTAGCAGAGTCAGCAAGGCGTTGAAAAGGAAACCAGCGATCCATAACTAGAATCAAAGCGTAGAAAGAGAAGGAAAGTGATTGATAAATAGAAACAAGGCATAGAAAGAGAAGAAAAGTGGTTGATGAGTAAATCTGTTAGATGAGTACAAGTAAAGTGGAAATCGTCGATGATAAGGCAAGTACTTCTGAACCTTTCTTTAAAGATATATTGCAAATATTTTTGAACTGTTTCATAACATGTCGCTATTATTCAAAATAACTCATATTTTATATTGCAAGTGCTTTAAACTATTTAACCTTGAACCCTGATTCTTCTTGATCTTAAGCCATAAGCCTTGTTCTTCACAAACCATTGATTGTTGAACTCCCATATACGATCCAAACATATACGATACTACTCCACAAATACATATCTACCACATACTGATTCTGATATTGAGTTTCTTAACATACCAACCCTTATTCCTTGTTTAACAGAAGACCAATTCTTGGAACCCTTGAACCCTTGATCTTCTACTTTCTGATTCTTTCCTTAATTGAAAGCCAATCTTTTTGAATCCCTTGTTATACCTACTTGGTATTATGAATCACCTTATGCTTCAAGATAAATGTTGTTTATGATTCAGCTTATTGATTTATATTGGTTATCATATTGAATTGTTTTAGAGTTGGATAGTTTTATAAATGTGGACCAGATTCGTGGTCAGACCAGATTCGTGGTCATAATAGGCCAATGCGTGCCTTGGATCCAGTATGTAGAGCAAAGCTGGAAGCCTTGCTCGGGGTTAGTGCATGACTGATCAGCAGCCTAACCTTGGTTTTTAAAATGAAAAGTGTATCCAATTATAATCATTGTTTATTCAGAAACTTGATTCTTTCGAATCATTTGAATTGGTAACTGTTTAACCTCAATTGATGCTATGATTACTTGCTGAGCTAGTAAGCTCACTCTTGCAAAAACTTTTATGTTTTCAACAGTTGAAGAAGAAAGTGTTGGTAACGAGGATTCCCTGTCCAGTGTGCGAGCTAGGATTTCCATTTAAGTTGGATCGAGCTAGCAGGAGCTTTATATTATAGATGAGCGGTGTAAGATTGTAAGTACGATATCATTAACAATTATAAGTTAAATTAGTTAGGTTTTGGTACGATGTAATAAAGGGTAAGGTTGTAGCTTGTTTCCATACTTTAACCTGTTGCGATCCGTGGTTGTGTACAGAAGGGTCAATGCATATAATACTTTATACACAGGTTTAATTATTGTGGTATGTGTTGTGAGCCCCAAAATTTTGACCCAAGTTTGGAGGGCGTCACAGGTTGGTATCAGAGCTACAGGTTATAAGTCACAGGTTGTTATCAGAGCTAGATTATCGGGAATGGATAGAGGGTTAGGATTAGGATTAGGAAATAGAAAGTTAGAACGTCGAGAGGTTGAGTGTAGTCAAATAGTAGGTTTTAGTGAGATTCGTGATAAAATTCGACATCCTTATCTAGCAACGCGATTTTCAGATGGCGGCGATGGAAGATTCTTTTATCCCTGGATCGTCTGATCATTCAGAGCCTTCATTTGGAAGAATATCATCCGACTAACGCCTTGCTCGTCCACCGGTATTCGCCATGTCACCTCTTGTTGCGACGGTTGCACCTTTTCACATTATTGTCTCATTCCCTATGCGAGGCTATCTATTCTAGAATTTCCCCCACATGTTGATTCTGGTTCTACCGGATATTCAGCTGTGAGAGGATCTCTTCTGTTTCCCTTACACCTTGTTCTATACTATCAGTTTTAAAACTCGTCTTATGGAGTAACAACACTCAGAAGGATGGATTTGAAAGCTATAACATATGGTGAGTATACCAGGCATTAAGAAATGTTAGAAGAATCTAGAGTGAGGATACGTGTGTTTCGGAAGATAGCCGCTACCAGGTTATAGGGAGCTACTAATGAGTATGCCACCCACGATTATCTTGTGGAGTGAGCTAGATGAATCTTTAAAGAAATTTGAGAGGATTTGAAATCGAGAGTTTTCTTGAAATTATATGACGATGATATGATCAAACATGATACGTATAGAAGTAATGTGATATAAATCGACATTGTGTTATAAAATAAATTTGATGATTACCGGATATATTTGTTATACTTAGTAACCGTAAGAGATGAAGATGGTAATGTTACCAGTATGGAAGACTAGAAGTGAAGTTACGAATAAGATATTATGCAATGGTAACTGGAGTTTTATTGACCAATGAAGGCAAAATGGACCCAATAAGGGGTAGAAGATATATGGAAAGGAATGGGCTCTTATCTGATTATTTTCCTAATTGGATTCCTTGTGATAGTTGAGAAGGATGACAACCAACTCATATAGTAATGATGACCATGTGTATGACTTTCAAAATTTTAAACCAGTTTTCCAAAGAGATTTTCTTCACAAAAATTTTCTAAAGTTCCTTGTAACAAAATAAGTTTTAAAAACTTGGTTGTCCAAATACTACTTGAGTTTTTTGTTCGATTCAGATTATCCAGACGTATACTTGTTTTAGAAATTAGTATGGTTCATTTAGAAGGACAAGTGGACCCGCTATTACGGAGAAACTGTGTATCCAATTGCTGAGACGATTAGAGCACGAGAAATATTTTAATTCACGAGAAGCTGAGTACGAGCAAAGAAATTAAGGAAATCTCTAAACCTTCTAAAGGGAGAACGTTATTAGCAAAAGAGGCGACAAGTTGAACGATTAGCAGCATAAGCAAAATTTGAAGTTAGGAGCATAAATCTCGTAAGATTGCAAATAAAATCGTATATGAATGTGGAAAAGTAACGCTAAAGATACAAGACCTAGTAAGTAGGAAATTATTTCAATAATCGATTCAAGAAAGCATTTTTGAGAACTTTCTAAAGTTGATATACGACTCGGCATATGATATATTGATCGTGTTAGGTCACACACACACTGTAGAGGGGGTGAATACAGTGTATAGTACACTCAAATCGAACTTTAAGATCTTAAGTAACAGAAAACAAACTTTATTGAAACAATAAACTCTGTTACAGTATGGAACTGTTACCTCTCAGTGATGAACAAATATCATGAGAGCTGCTAGGGTTACAATGAATAATCTTTTCTAATAATGATAACACTTATAGTGTAAACCCTATGTCTGTTTTTATATACTACACAGTTACAAGATAATCGCTAATTGATATGGAATATAATTCTCCTTCCTAAAATATATCAATCAGATATCTTTTCTTCCAAGTATTCCATTCTTCACGGAATTCCTTCTTCATGCATATCTCTTCTTATGTTTATCTCGATCTTCTTTCCTTTAATCAGCTACTATCCTTATCTGATTGTCCTTCAGCACTTAAGTTCTGATATCTATCTTCTGATGATTATCTCCTGATAATATAAGTACTGATATCCTTAAGTCCTGACTTCCAGTATAAGTACTGATCAACAGTTAAGTACTGATTTATCCTGTTCACGTAAGATCTGAAAGCTAAACATAAAACATATTAGCCATGACATTATCAAATATATCTAACAATCTCCCCCAACTTGTAAATTAACAAAATATACAAGTTTAACAGATATTTGATGATGTCAAAAACATTAAGTACAAATGCATGAGAAATAGACTAGATAACTACAACTTACAGTCCTTAAAGTTTTTACCAATTTCAACTTCTGATAACAACTTCAATCTGTATAAATATCAGAATTTAAGCAGTTATAGATCTTCGACTTGGCTTCTTCATTTTCTGATCTCTCTGATGTCAGGAGTTGTTCTGAGATAGTTCTTCAACAAACATTTCTCAGCATATCTTAGTTCATCAATCATTCTCCTTTTAACACCTTTAAGTTCTGCAGTATCTTCACCAGTTTGAAAGATTGCAGCTCTGAGATCATTAATCTTTGCTTTTCTCAACTCCTGATCTAGTCTTATGACATAAGCTTTGTCAAACTCAAGATTGAATTCAAGTCCCTTAATACCAAGATACGTTCTGATCTGTTCAGTATTAGGCTTCATATCAACAATATCACCATTGTGATCTCTGTACTTTGGAACATATATGCTGTCAGACTTAACAGAATAAAGCCTTTTCTGTCTCTGAATCTGTTCTTTTAAGTAGTTTGCAGCAGTCTCTGTTATTCTGTCATCCACTTGAAGTAAGAAAAGTACATGCTCCAATTCTTCAAAATACTTCAAAGGAATGGCATTTTGTCTTATATGATAAACCCTACCATCTGTCATGAAATACAATATGATGTATTCTTTCAAGTAGGTATGGTAAACCATCTGTACAGATTCCAGTTGATTCAATCTCTCAGGAGTTGCTCCAATACCTGGTTCACTCAAGGAAGTTGGATCATTGGTAGTGTTGTGTACTCTTCTTTCATCAGCACTTCCCAATCCAGTTTTATCTCTAGCTTCCTTTCCAGTAACTACTCTTGCTTCAAAACCACTTGCAGTAGTCTTCAAAGATTGAGTCTGTTTTGCTTTAGTGAATCCTGGTAGGAGTGTCTTTGATCTATTTTCTGATATCAAGTTAACTTGAGCTCTGTCAGAGGTTACTTGCTTCTTCTGAATATCAGAACTTACAATTTCTTGACTCTGAACAACTTGAGCCATGTCAGAGGTTGTTTTAAGAACTTTTCTTGAAGTCAGAGCAAGATCATCTTTTCCATCAGTAATTTCTTCTTCCTCAGGAGGTACATAAGCCTTGATAGGTTCACCAACCTTTTCTTTACCCTTGGATCTTGGATCTATCTGTGGTTGTGATCTAGCCAATGTTGCTTCAATATGTGTCCTTTCTTTGATCACAATGCCTTTAAGTTTTGGAAGTAACTTTTTACCAGAAGCTTCAGATTTAGATGTGACTTTCTCTGATTTAAGTCTGGCTTCTTCTTCCTTTAAAATTTCCAAGTCCATCCCTGAATTTTCTTGAAGAAATAACTGTCTTGACATTTCCTCATCAAGATCTAGAAGTTCATCAGAACTTATCCTTTTACCAGCAGCAGAACTTATTCTTTTCCCAGTATCAGAACTTGTTCTGTGACTAGCTTGTCTTGATGTAAACCTTCTACCTTGACTATGACCACTACCCATTCCAGAGTTTCCTTGGTCATCTTTTCCATCATCCTTTCCTTGCAGTGTCTTGTTGGTTTTGCATTTGGACTTAATTACCTTCTCCCCCTTTTTGGCATCAGCAGGTAATAAAAGAGAGATAAGTAGTTCCACTGAGGTCTGGATTTCAGTAAGTTGCGATTGCTGAGAAGCTTGATTTGTCAGAATTTGATCAATCTGAGCTTGTTGTTTCTCTTGAGTTTTCTCAATATAAGCAATCCTGTCAATGGTAGGTTGAAAGAACTTTTTCTTATCAATTTTCCAAACTTGTTCCTGTTTGATAAAGTTCTCCTGAATCTTGTGTAGCTCTGCATGAGTATTGAAATGAAGACCTTGTAGATGTTTAGTACTCAATGCAGTGACTATAAGCTGGGTTTTAAAATCATCAGAATTTAACATTTCATCAGCTTTAGTCAGGTGCTCAGCAAGATGTAAAGCATTTGGAACACATGAAACTGAGTTCCATTCCTTAGTCCACTCCTGACCTGCAGGTGTTTCACTCCAAGGCACTGGTGCATCCCTGATAACAAACTCCTTTACCAGTTCAGACTTAGGAAGAGTCGGTGGAGGAGTATGTCCTAAAGGACCTGATTCATCAGCATCTACAGTTGTAGCAGCTTCACCAGTATCTCCAACATTTGTAGCATCAGAACTTAAAGAATCAGTATCTTCTGATAAGACAACAGTGTGAGTAGCAATAGAGGCTTCAGCATCCTCTAATTGCTGATCTGATACTAATTTCTGATCAACAGCCATATCCTGATGCTCACCTAAAATCTGATCATCAGCATCTTGATGCAGAGAAGGTGTTGTTGATAACTCTGGAGTTTGAACAGCATCAGTAACAGGTGTTGTGGAAGGATTATTTGCTGTTGGAGCTTCTAAGAAAAGTATTGCAGGCACAACCAGGTTCTGAATATCAATTTCAGCACTTATTCCTGGATCAACAAGAGACACAGATGGTGAGTTAGCCTTGTCAGATACAGCTTCCTGAGATGGAGTTGATGGAGAAGAAGTGACTGGAGCAAATTCCTTGTCTTGTGAGATCAGAGATTCCTGATCCCCTTCCTTAGCTGCTTCCTCCTCATCATCTGAAACTGGCCTTTGTGCCCTCTGTTTCTTGTACCTCCTTGTTGATTTGGATTCCTTGGGAGTTTCAGGAACTATCATACGTCTAAGCCTCTTGAGAAGCCTAGAACCCCCAATTTCAGAATCCTTCTGAGAAGTTGCTTTCTCAGCTTCAACCACCACAGGTTCTGAAGAAGGAATCTGTTCCTCATAATCTGATTCATCTCTCAAAGTAATTCTCCTCCTCTTTTGAGGTGTTTGAGGAACAGTCTTTGTTCTCTTTGGCTTAGAGGATGTAGGCTTCACAGTAGGTGCTGAAGAAGAAGGTTGAGCAGTCTGTGAAGTGGAGAGATAGGATTTGAGATAAGTTCTGAGGGTAGGTTGAGTAGAATGAGAGGTAGGTACTGAGGTTGATGGATTTTGGGTGGTTGGAGGTGGTTGGACATCAGAGTAAACAGATCTATAAGTATCAGGATCAGCATTTACCAGGATCTGTTTTACAGACTTAGGAATCTGTAATGGTCTAACCACTTTCTTCTTAGTATCAGCATTTACCAGGTCATTAAAGTATCATTTTGCAACCTTAAAAGGTGGGGTTTGAGTGCTGACTAAATGAGGTTCATCAGTACAGTAAGTGTAAATAAGTTGACAGAATCTAGCAAAATAAACAACATCTCGATCCTCTGTCATCCTATCCCCAATAAAACCAATTATTCCAGTTGCAAAATCAAAATGAGTTTGATGGATAATAGCATACCCTATGTGCTGACTCAGAATTGGGATAGCATCAAAATTTGAACATTTGTTCCCAAAAGCTTTGGTGATGCAATCAAAGAAGAAACTCCATTCTCTTCTGATATTAGCCCGTTTCAACTGTCCAAGTTTCGTCAGACTCTTTTCATATCCCAATTCAGCCATTAACTCCCGAAGGGCTGAGTCCTCTGGAACTGAGAAAGTACAATCTTCTGGAAGATGAAAAGCCCTGCGTACTGTACCAGGAGTGACTACAAAGGATGAATCACCCACTTGGAAGATAATACTGGGAGTTCCACGGTTACCACCATCATCAAAAACTCCAGTCCTCCAGAACCTCAGAACTTGTTGACTTGAAAATGATTCAGGCTGAGTTAAGGCGTACCCAACCTCACTATGTGCAAGAAGATCTTGCACAAAGTGCAATTCAGATAGAGCTTCAGCATGATCAAGAATTGCAGCATAGTTGTTTGGAACAAACTTTGCTCCATCAATGATTAAATCCTTTGGCGCCATGTGAAAAATATTGAGATTCAAGTATGCCTGTTAGGTGTTTGAGATAATGTCTGTATGAAAAACCAACGTGAGAAAGAAGGAGAAAGAGAGTAAAAGTAAGGAGAGAGATAAAGTATAAAGAAAATAAAAGATTAAGGAAATCTTCTCTCTGTTGTACTTATACTCTGAAAAAAAATGTTACCGTTGGACACCTGTCAGACATGCAGTAATAACGGTCAGTTACTGGGCTCGAGAAAATAGGAATCATTACTTACCCAGTTGCCTTGTTTCAAGGAAAAACCGTTCCATTAATCAAGAGAAACAGTTTTAATTCAAAATTTAAACCATTAGTACTGATTGAATTAAAGGAGTAAGTGCTGAAAATGAATCAGAACTTAATAAGAAACACAATATATATGGTCATCAGATCATCAATCAGGATTTATCAACACAAGATGAAATAACTCAGAGACAAAATCTTGAAGTAAAAACAACTTTCATTAATATATCAAGATAATACATTTATGAAATGGAAATTACATCAGTACTTATACAAGATTTTCCCTAAGCTCCTAATCCTAACATCAACAGCTTTAGTCCTAGATAAGAAGCCTGACAAAGCTGAGGATGAAGAAGAACAGGAAGAAGACAAGATTAAGTCATCTTCCTCTTCCTATCTTCGATGAACAAGATGGCGAGTCGTATGATTCGCTCTTGCTGACGGATAGCTTCCCGCCTTTCCTCCTCCAATCGCTCCAGATGGCGATGGTAATCCATATAGAAGAATAGAATGTGAGTCAGCACCTCCTGTGGGACAGAATCCCAGATCTCCTCAGGAATGGCTGTTACATGCCACTCCTGCTGCCACTCGGCACAACTTAGCTCCATAGTGAAGGTTTGGTTGTTTAAAAATATGTTGTATCGAACCATTGTGTTTTTGACAGAAGAAGGAGGATAAGTGTGTGAGAAGAATGTGATGGAAAGACTGATGTGAAGTGGTTGCTTATATAGGCAAGAGAATGCCAGGAAACGCAAAGATATTTAATGCTGACAGGTAGAATTAATTCTACCTCGTCTCCCTAGACTTTGAAAAAGAATAACAGTCATTGGAAAGAGGAAGCATGATTTAGACCGTACAAGACACAAAAAACAGTGGACTGTTCAAGTACAAATACCATTAATCCTAATCATAGTGACTATTAATCTTCCACTTCAACATATTCGAGTTCGAACTGAGACTGTTATCAAATTTTATTCACAGATAAGCCAAGTAAAGGATTAGACTGAAAAATCAGAACTTAGACCTATACCAGAACTTAACAGTCATCAGAACATAATTTCTTAACTCGAAAAAGGAATGCCCATCTTAGTAAATACTCATACAAGTTCTGAGTTATGGACGTCAGAACTTAATCATCAGGATGTGTAACTTAGAACTTGTCCTCAGAATTTGTGCAATAATGACACAATGACTGTTTATCTAAAATAACATAGACCCCCACATAAATTTTCATCATTCAGATGGAGTGATTAGTGTGTGCATTAAGCTAAAAACAAACAAAGAGTAAAGTCTGATTCACTTCAGTACATCTTAGAAATAAGGCATAACTAAAATTTTGCTAAAGATCTGTCATTGTCCTGAAACCTACTGATGAATGAGTTCATGCTAGAGTCCATCTCAACTATTTTGTGCTAATTTTATGCATCTTTTGCAATTCTGTTTTACAGTGGCTTCTCAGTGTAAGTGAGTCACGACTGTTTATCAGAATTTATGCTATTTTCAGAGTATTTCTCCAGTAATCATAGAGTGTGAAAAGTCACCAAGAAAATATTTTGCTTTTCTGATGCATATTTACTTAATACCATCAATGCACTTGGGTTGTCACTTCCACAATTTTACTCTAGATCTCAAAGGAGTACCTGATTTTAATCTTTGATCTTTTTGCTTTTTCTTTTGATAAGAGAGGTTTATCAGCACTTAGTACATTCAGCAGTTTTACTAGTATCAGAACTTAACAGATGAGTAGTATTATTCTAATTTGTGACTTAGTAATAAGATATACAAAGTAAACTTAACTAAGCTCAGTTATCAGAATTTGCTAGTGTCATAAGATTTCCACTGAAATAATTACGTCTTCCATGGAATCATTTGTTTATTGAAGACTACTAGGTCAGTATCTAGCACAGTTATCCTCATAGGAATGAATAGGTACTAGAACAAACATATCACTTATCATAGTTTAGAAACATATATCAGACAACAGTCAGTACTTAAAGACATTTATCAATTAAGCACAGAATATACAATGAGATTAATTCTGTAAATACTGAGCATAAAGTTTGATTCATAGAACAAGTCTAAGCAGATTTAGAGAAAGAACCTGAAACCATTCCAAGTTCATTTACAAATCTTGTAAAAGTAGCTTCACATAATGGTTTTGTGAAGATATCTGCCAATTGTTGATCTGTGGGAACAAAATGCAATTCCACTGTACCTTCATCTACATGTTCCCTGATGAAGTGGTACCTGATGCTGATGTGCTTTGTCATTGAGTGTTGAACTGGATTACCTGTCATAGCAATAGCACTTTGATTATCACAGTAAATAGGGATTTTGAAATATGTTAACCCATAATCCAGTAACTGATTCTTCATCCAAAGAATCTGTGCACAACAGCTTCCTGTAGCAATATACTCTGCTTCTGCAGTTGATGTGGAAATTGACTTTTGTTTCTTGCTGTACCAAGAAACCAATCTGCCTCCAAGAAATTGGCAGCTTCCACTTGTGCTTTTCCTGTCAATTTTGTAACCTGCAAAATCTGCATCTGAGTAACCTATTAGTTTAAAATCTGATTCTCTAGGATACCATAATCCCAGAGCAGCTGTTCCTTTAAGATACTTAAAAATTCTTTTTACAGCTGTTAAGTGAGGTTCTCTTGGATCTGCTTGAAATCTTGCACAAAGACAGGTAGCATACATGATATCAGGTCTACTAGCAGTTAGATAGAGTAGAGAGCCAATCATACCTCTGTAGTCAGTAATATCTACTGATTTACCGGTATCCTTATCCAGTTTTGTTGCAGTGGCCATTGGAGTGGATGCACTTGAACAATCTTGCATTCTAAATTTCTTTAGCAAGTTTCTGGTGTACTTGGTTTGACAAATAAAAGTGCCTTCCTCATTCTGCTTGACTTGAAGGCCCAGAAAATAGCTAAGTTCCCCCATCATACTCATCTGATATCTTGACTGCATAAGTTTGGCAAACTTCTTGCAAAGTTTGTCATTTGTAGATCCAAAAATGATATCATCAACATAAATCTGGACCAGAAGTAAGTCCTTTCCATGGTTGAGGTAGAAGAGTGTTTTGTCTATTGTCCCTCTGTGGAATCCACTTTCCAGAAGAAACTGAGCTAAAGTCTCATACCATGCTCTAAGAGCTTGCTTAAGTCCATAAAGTGCTTTGTCAAGTCTGTAGACATAGTCTGGATGTTTGGTATCTACAAAACCTGGAGGTTGTTCAACATATACCTCTTCCTCCAATTCTCCATTGAGAAAAGCACTTTTCACATCCATTTGAAAGACAGTAAACTTTTTGTGAGCAGCATAAGCCAAAAATATCCTTATGGCTTCTAACCTAGCAACTGGTGCAAATGTTTCATCATAATCAATTCCCTCCTGTTGAGAATATCCTTTTGCAACCAGCCTTGCCTTATTCCTTGTAATTATGCCATCACTGTCAGTTTTGTTTCTGAATACCCACTTTGTACCAACAACAGATCTATTCTTTGGTCTTGGTACTAGGGTCCAGACTTTGTTTCTTTCAAATTCATTCAACTCTTCCTACATTGCTTGCACCCAATCAGCATCTTCAAGAGCTTCTTCCACTTTCTTTGGCTCAGTCTGAGAGAGAAAAGAATTGTAAAGACACTCATTTGAAGTACCTGTTCTAATTCTGACACCTGCATCAGGATTTCCAATTATCAAATCAGGTGTATGTGATTTTGTCCACTTTCTTGCAGATGGAAGGTTTTCTCTAGAACTGGATGCTCCCCCATGATCCATGCTATCTTCATTTTCATTTTTTGATGCTCCCCCTGAAACTATGCTCTCTGAGTTGGATTCTTCAGTATTTAGATTTTCAGCACTATCAGAACTTGGCTTATCAGAACTTGACGAATCAGAACTTGAGGAGCCAGATGCATGTTCGGATGTTTCTTGAGATGTGGTAGGATCTTGAGTATGCTCCCCCTGCATAGGTGCATCTTCCTTTAACGTAGTCACCACAGTTTCAATAACATCAGAGTTTAATCCATCAGAGTTTGCAGTATCAGGACTTAGTCTGTCAGGATTTTCAGTATCAGAATATGAGTCTTCATTTGCAAATCTCAGCTGATCATGGTCAATGAAATCTTTAAGACCAGTGATCTTCTTGTCATCAAAAGAGACATTGATAGATTCCATGACCTCTTTTGTTCTCAAATTATAGACTCTGAAGGCTTTTGTGGAAAGTGGATATCCAACAAAGATTCCTTCATCAGCTTTTAGATCAAACTTTGATAGCTGTTCAGGATGAGTCTTGAGAACAAAACACTTGCATCCAAATACATGAAAATATTTCAGATTTGGCTTCTTTTTCTTCACCATCTCATATGGTGTTTTTCCATGCTTGTTAATGAGTGTTGCATTTTGAGTAAAACAAGCAGTCTGCACAGCTTCAGCCCAGAAATAGGTTGGAAGCTTTGCTTCTTCAAGCATTGTACGTGCAGCTTCAATGAGAGTTCTATTCTTCCTTTCAACAACTCCATTTTGCTGTGGAGTACCAGGAGCAGAAAATTCCTGCTTTATTCCATGGCTTTTGCAGAATTCTTCCATTTTCAAATTCTTGAACTCAGTGCCATTATCACTCCTTAAAATTTTCACAGAATCTTTGACCATTTTATCCAGCTGTTTGACATGATCAATCAAGATAGATGCAGTTTCACTTTTTGTGTGCAAGAAATACACCCATGTGTATCTGGTGAACTAATCCACTATGACCAACGCATACTTCTTCTTTGCAATAGACATGACATTTACTGGACCAAATAGATCAACATGTATAAGATGATAAGGCTCAAGAATTGATGAATCAGTCTTGCTCTTGAATGAAGATTTTCTTTGTTTGGCTTTCTGACATGAATCACAAAGACCATCAGGAGCAAATACTGTGTTTGGCAATCCTCTCATAAGATCTGTCTTGACCAGTTCATTTATATTGTTGAAATTTAAATGAGAGAGTTTCTTATGCCAATTCCAGCTTTCTTCAATTGATGCTCTACTTATCAGACAGATTGCAGAACCATCAGTACTTGTTGAAAGCTTAGCTTCATAAATGTTACCACGTCTGTATCCTTTCAGAACAACTTTGCCTTTAGATTTACTCACAACTTCACAGTGTTCTTCAAAGAAATCAACATGATAACCTCTGTCACAGATTTGACTTATACTCAGTAGGTTGTGTTTAAGTCCTGAGACCAGAGCTACTTGTTTAATTATGACATTTCCAAGATTGATATTGCCATATCCCAATGTTTTTCCAATGTTGCCATCTCCATAAGAAACACTTGGGCCAGCTTTCTCCACAAAGTCTGATAGCAGGGCCTTATTTCCAGTCATATGTCCTGAACATCCACTGTCCAGAACTAGAATATTTTTCCTGTTGCCCTGCAATCACAAAGACCACTAATTATTAGTTTTAAGGACCCAGACTTGCTTGGATCCTTTGGCCTTATTAAGTTTGTTAACATTTGCAGCGGATTTAGCATCAGAGTTTGTGTTAACATTTTTCTTATCAGAATTTACACTATGAGACTTTGAATCAGAATTTACACTAGAAGGAACAATGGAAACTTTCTTCAAAGAAGGTTTTATTTGATAATAATCATAGTACAAACTATGATATTCCTTACAAGTATAAATGGAATGCCATAAACTACCACAATGAAAACAAGGATTTTGTGGTTTGTATCTAACAGACTGACTCTTAACTCCTGATTTTGAAGGTAAGGAGTTAATATTCTTATTCTTCCTGTAAAAAGAAGCCAGATGGTTAGAACTTCCACAGTTATGACATGTTTTCCTAGGAGCATCAGGAACAGGTTTATAATCATTGCTTTTATTCACACCTTCCTTTCCATTCCTATTTTTCCTAGGTGATTTTACCTTGTTTGCATTCTTGACATCTTTCAGCTTATGCTTAATCTGCTTCTTTGTCATTAAGCCTATGTTCACTTCAGCTGTCTTTTCCTGTTTTAGTTTGTCAGAAGTTAATTCCTCTTTAACTTCTGATTTCTCATTTTCAGATTTTACAGTTACAAACTTAATAGGTTTAAACTTTGGCTTTTGCTTAACAACAGGCTTAATTTCTTCAGTTCCTTTATCATTCTTATCTTCTCCATAACCTAAGCCCTCTTTCCAGTTTCCACTACTTAGCAAATTTTGAGTTGTTTTGCCAGAGTTAGTCCAAGTCCTGATAATCTCTCTTTCCTTTTCTAACTCAGTTTTTAGAGATTCATTTAATTTTAGCACTTCATTCCTAACATAAAAAGCATCATCTCTATCCTTCTGAGTTTGATGGAACATGACTAACTCTTTTTCTAAGAAATCATTCCTTTTCTTAAATGCAAGATTTTCATAAGTTAATCTTTCACATGTTAAAGTTTGGTCTCTATAGCTAACAAACATGGTTTGAAGATATCTTCTCAACTCATTAATATCATCAGTATGAAAAGCATAAGTAGTCTGAGGTACCTTTGTTTCAGCAGCTTCAGAACTGCTCTCAGCACTTTCTTTATCAGCATTTGCCATCAATGCATAGTTCTCCTCACTTTCAGAGTCTGAAGTGTCTGTCCAGCTTTTCTGCTTTGTGACAAGAGCCTTGCCTCTGTCACCCTTTACCTTCTTGCAGTCAGGAGATATGTGGCCTTTCTCACCACAGTTATAGCATTTAACATTGGTGTAATCTCCTCTGTCAGACTTTCCTCCTCTGCCTTCAGATCTTCTGAAATTCTTCTTATCAGAACTTATGCTTTTCCTGGAAAACTTCTTTCCCTTCCTGAACTTCCTGTATGCAATCTTTGTGATTCCTTTCACCATAAGAGCACACAGCTTCATCATCTCCTCATCAGCATCAGTCTCAGGCAAGCTTTCAGAATCTGAGTCATCATCACTCTCAGAACTTGATGACTCAGTATCAGACTTTATGAAAAGAGCTTTACCCTTGTCTTTCTTTGAGGAAGCTGATTTGGGGAATTCTTCTTCAGCCTTAAGAGCAACTGTCCTTGACTTTCCTCCTTTCCTCTTGCTTCTTTGTTCCATCTCCAGCTCATGAGTCTTGAGCATTCCATAGATTTCGTCAAGAGTTGTTTCATCAAGATTGTAGTTGTCTCTTATTGTCGTTGCCTTCAAATCCCAGCATTCAGGAAGAGCTAACAGGAACTTAAGATTTGAATCTTCAAGATCATACTCTTTATCAACCAATGACAAATCATTCAAAAGTTTGACAAATCTATCATATAAATCATTCAATGACTCATTAGTCTTTGAGTCAAAGTGTTCATACTCTTGAGTGAGTATTGTCTTCCTGTTCTTCTTAATTGTGTCAGTTCCCTGACACCTTGTTTCCAGAGCATCCCATATCTCCTTAGCAGTCTTGCAGTTGATTACCCTGTTTGACATTACATTATCAATGGCACTATGCAGTAAGTGTCGTACCTTAGCATCCTTAGCAATTGATGCTATGTCCTCAGCAGTATAATCACTTTTCTCCTTTGGTACGGTCGTTGCTGCTTCACCTGCAACTGCAACAGCGAGTTTGGTTGGTTTGTGAGGACCTTCCTTGATTCTATACAGGTATTCTGGATCTGTTGCTTCCAGGAACATGGTCATCCTTACCTTCCATATGGGATATTCAGATGGTCTCAGTATGGGGACTCTGATGGTCTCATACCGACTCTGAATTTGTGTCTTTGGTGGTTCCTCAGTTGTGGTAGGTTTAGTTGGAGTTTCTGTGTTCGACATGATTGTGTTTGGATCTTTAACTGTATGTAAGTTAACAGATAGGCTCTGATACCAATTGTTAGGTCACACACACACTGTAGAGGGGGTGAATACAGTGTATAGTACACTCAAATCGAACTTTAAGATCTTAAGTAACAGAAAACAAACTTTATTGAAACAATAAACTCTGTTACAGTATGGAACTGTTACCTCTCAGTGATGAACAAATATCATGAGAGCTGCTAGGGTTACAATGAATAATCTTTTCTAATAATGATAACACTTATAGTGTAAACCCTATGTCTGTGTTTATATACTACACAGTTACAAGATAATCGCTAATTGATATGGAATATAATTCTGCTTCCTAAAATATATCAATCAGATATCTTTTCTTCCAAGTATTCCATTCTTCACGGAATTCCTTCTTTATGCATATCTCTTCTTATGTTTATCTCGATCTTCTTTCCTTTAATCAGCTACTGTCCTTATCTGATTGTCCTTCAGCACTTAAGTTCTGATATCTATCTTCTGATGATTATCTCCTGATAATATAAGTACTGATATCCTTAAGTCCTGACTTCCAGTATAAGTACTGATCAACAGTTAAGTACTGATTTATCCTGTTCACGTAAGATCTGAAAGCTAAACATAAAACATATTAGCCATGACATTATCAAATATATCTAACAGATCGGAAAAGCGTTGAAGCTGTAAAAAGATAAAATGCAGGTGGCGACCAATGATATCAATCTTTCTTATCATTCTTATAAATCTCGAGTAAAGTATGAACTTCTTTTATGATCAGCTTTATTATGGTGATTGTTGAATCCCTTTCAAATTATTCCTTCTTCAAAATATTATTTCCTAATCGGGACAAACAGTGTTGTGGTGTGACGATTTGTCGAAATGACAAAGAGTCTGGTGGGACGCCACCTAATCATATGCTATGTGCCGTATGTATGAAAGATTGGCTATCTTGAGTACTAATATGGTTGTCTCACTCCTATTCAAATCATTATTCATTCTTTCTTCTTAAATCCTGATTTGTTTATTCATGAATTTCTTCGATTGTTTCCTTGTACTCTTATCCCTTACAGAAAGTTTCAATCAGAATCATACACATAAATTCCTTCTTGTGTATGGTCTACTCTTTAAATGTTTTAAAAAGGAAGCAAAATGAACCCGTGTAGCAGATGGAGTTACGTAACAAGTGTGGACAATTGCAAGCCGATAAATGGTGGACATTTACGTGCAGAGAAGAATCAGTATACCGATAACGGGATATTTGCGAGATCATCAAATCAAAGGCGGAAAATCTACATACATGATACGTTTCGAGTCTGAGATTTTGGCATGAATTGGAGTAATTAGCAAATTGTATGAGGTAAATTAACTAGAGAAACACGAAAGTAAAGCTGCATATATCAGATGAGGCAAATGATCGATTGGATAATGAAGGCGAATGAAGAAATTCTTAACAATAACCAGATAATCAAGTAATACGTTGTGAAGATGAAGCATATCATAATCATATGGGAGATATTTATCATGAAGATTCAAAATCGAAGAAATGCTAGATACGGATAAACTTTAAATGTGTTCATCAAGGGATGGTTGGGCTTTCCCCAACTCAAGAAAATGAGTTGTGGTAAAAATTTACGCTTGTAGCAGGGACGACAAAGAAGGTTCAATATGGAAATACATAAGGGAAGATGAAGGTATGGCGGTTTGACTGCAACAATTTTTAAGATGTGAAGCTTTAAAACCGAATGTACTTATTTACAAGATTTTAAGAGTGTTGGTTGAGACCAGGTGTTGGTCATCAAAGGTTGAACAAGTTAATTAATAAGGACAAGTGTATACTGCCAGGGTGGACTAATTGTTAAGTAGAGAGCTTGAATTGAATCATGAACTAGAAGAATTTTAGAATAATTTGTAATTGTACTCAGTAGTGATATTCTGTTATAATCAGGGAATATGAGAAAAAGATATGGTATAATAAGAATTGCTCGCTATAACCTTAAGTTGAATTAGATACATGGGTTGTACTGATTAATATTACATGAGGTGTGGTGAATTGGTGAGTTTGGAAAGTGAAAGTGGACTGGTATATTTGAGGGTTGATTGTTGGTTAGTTGGTTGATTATGGGTGTCGGCTTAAGCCCGACTGGTAGTCAATAATATAAAGGAGATGTTCCCCAAATTTTACAGAAAGTACCCTACTCTTAAAAAGGGAAAGTAGACTTCTCTGTGTTATAGGTATTAATGTTGATACTCCAATTAGTTGTGACCTCGATTCTCGAAAGAGGTTGTTACATCCAATTCGACTATATATAATTGGTCTTTGATTTTATTTAGCTAGTCATCACTTGGTACAATTGATCAATAAAGTGAGTTAATTGGCTAATTGTACCAATTAATGGTCAGTTACATGGAGATCGATTCCAGTTAGATTAAGTCAAATTTTGATGTGACTTTCAAATTCGAAATCAAAATAATGAGGAATTTGGGAGAAGTAAGGACGCTGGCAGAATTTAGAAATTGTCACAAATATGTGAGTTTTTGCGTGGGTAAATACGCCTGTCATAATGAACAAGAGAAATAAAAAGTCATTTGTATGGACAAGTGAGGAGTACGTTTTCAAGAGCTAAAGATTTAAAATGAAGCAACGAGAAGGAAAGAAGAAGGGAGATGGAATAAAGCAGAGATTAATAACTACACTAATATGGATTTCATTAGACAATAAAGGAGATGTTATCATCTGCAACAAATTTTTATTAAAGGACACCTTGTTTCTGATAATCATACAATAAATGATCTGTCAAGTATTTCTATTTTGGATTAAGTATGAGATATAGTTTTAAATCAGTTTCCAATTGATGTTGATACTTAGGTTGTTGTTAGATATCTGAAGTGGTATTAATACAGATGATTGATGTTTACTTCAGAATGGGATGTTGTGAGCATCAAAGTTCGTATTAATATCTAAGTTGATATGACAGAAAAATGAGTATTAATGTCAAGAGTTCGGTTTTGAATAAGCTATGAGAACGAAGAACGGAGATAGGAAAGGAAGTGGAATCAAAAGGATGATAAAGAAACTATATAAGATGCCAAGATATAGGTAAGATATGGGTAATATGAACGACAGCGAAGATGGCTGAAGTTGAGCAAGGACTATGACTGCATGATTAACTATCACCTAGGAAAAACAAACGTAGTAACAGATGCATTAAACAGAATGGAAGGACTGAACGTGTTGACAGTGTCAGAAGAATTATACAAGGAATTTCAAAAGTTGAAATTGGAAGCCAGAGCTTGCAAACCTAATAATGCAAAGATGTATAGTATGACTTTTCAGCCAGAATTGCTAGAGAAGGTAAAGAAATGCCAAGGGAAAATAATAGATCAATATATTATCATTAGAAAAAATATATATATATATACCCGAAAAAATGATCAAGGCATTCCCAGATTTTATTTCAGAATTTGGGATTCCAATAGTGACAGAATTGAAGGATGGAACTTTACAAGAAGCTTACAACTCAAGACATTCGGTCCATCCATGAAGTTCCAATATGTATAGAGATTTAGAGGAAAATTATTGGTGGCCAAATATGAAGAAAGAAATGGTGGGATAGATTAGAAAATGTTATATGTATCAAGGAGTTAAGGTGGGACATCAAAGACTAGATGGATATATTTCTTCAAGAAACATCATGGTGATGCCACCTGAGAACCAAAGGTGAGGAAAACGTTAATTGTACTATTATTAATAGGTTATTTAAACCTGATTATTTTCATTTAGTATTAAACAGTTTATTCCATAAGTGGGTTAATCGCTGCTCGAAGAAATGGTGGTACGTCATCAGATCCAGAAACTAATTGTACATAATCAATATGGTGTGATTTAAAATTTGACAAGAATATTCAGAATACGAAAAATTATATCGAATTAGAATGGTAGGTACTACTTCTAGAGGAATGGATATTAAGTAAAGCGGAACCAAAAAGATAGAAATTTGGTTGAACAATGATAACTCAAGAGATTCAAGCTACTCCGAAGGTATGATACAAGACATAGATGTCAAATAAAATTTTCTGATAGTATGGCATAAGGAAAGAATAAACGTTATATGTGATTAAACATCAAGGAAAGCATTGCGGTCAGTTTCTTATGAGAACTCCTTAGAATCAAAATAAATGATGATATAGGTTAAAAGTATGCCGGTGATGCCTCCAGGTTAGTGTACTTTCTTTAAATTGGTAAGAGATCTTCGCTCAATAAATATCCTCGATTGTGCTTCAAGGAAAATAAAATATGGTGATAAGTCTGTGTGTCAGTTATATTCAGTCAAGATTTTCTCGTTAATCCTTAACTCTGGAGTAATCTCGAGAACGTTAGAAATCGAATACGCCATAGTTCCAGTATATTATTCGCAGATGGACGAGAAAGATTAAAAGAATGACTAAAGTGCCTCGAATGCGATTCAAAGTGGTTATGAATTAAGTTAATTGAATAGAGAAACATGTGGGAATGAGGTTCAATAACCAATAGCTATTGCAAACGTTCATGAGCACGAATTACTAGAATTACAAAGAAAAGATAATTAGTAAGCATTATGCTGGTCCCTTTTGAGACAGTAAAATAGTCAGGATAAGTGTAAGTAAGTTGGCTCCATCGCCACACGTTTAGCAGGTTCATAGGGTATTTATATGTGTATACTCAGGAAAAGTAAGTTAGCTCCATTATATATAAAATGGAGACTTGAGTTGAATTATATGAGCATCAGATAGATTATGATGCCAATAAGAGGCTGTTAAGTAGTGAATGATGCTGCGAGTAAAAGTTTATGAAAAGTTGTAGGGTTGAAAGATCAACCTGAGAAAATGGAAGTGAGATACTTGAATATATCTTTATCTGATCCTTAGTATGATCTTGAGGACAGAATCCTTTTAAGGGGGGAAGGATGTAACATCCGGGATATCGCGTGTAATTATTTTTGTTAATAAATAATTTTTATATGATTATTATGTGATTTTTGGTGAATTATCTGACGATTGGTGTAAATATGTGAATGCTTATATGTGATACCGTATAAGTTTGCTAATTTTATTATGACCAGAATAAAATATAGATAATTACGGTATTTAATTTTTGGACTGTTATATGATTTTATATTGATTTATGAATTTATTAATTATTTTCTGAATAATTACAAAATTATTTTATAAAGCCGGGAATCATCCGACTTCAACCGTTTTTACGTTTTTACACCCCGAAACTCTTCCGAAACCTCCTTCCTAACCTAATCTGGTAATTCCAAACATTTTCCGTGTTTTGACTTTTTCGATCCGGATTACGGTTTGACCCGTGCGCAGCCCGACGCAAGATTTTCGATACGATAATCTTTTCGGTGAGCCAACAAAACCCGTATTCTCAAAAGACGAGATATTATTATATTATTATCGTATAGAGTGTTTTATAAAAATCCCGGTTGGGATAATTATCCAAAACTGATATCAAACCGGATCGTTATTGCAGTTACTTAGCTGTTAAGCAACTAATTTAACGATCCAAAACGATCCATAACGAACCAATATTCCGTAAATATAAATAACATATTTCTTATTTCATTTTATTCGTTTATTCATTTACAACCCGTAAAAATACAGTAAATACAGAGAAAAACCCTAGAAACCGATACGTTCCTGAGAATCAAACGCATAAACGAAGGCGTTACCGAACTCCGATTCGGGCGTGCAACATATCAAAACGAATGTCACACCCCCAACTTAAACAACAAAATAAATATAGCTATTACAATATTTTAAATGAAGAATACACAACCAACTCCAAGATCTTACAGTTTAGGGTTTGGAACAGCCCAACACTGCCAACTATTACATCTGATTACAAATACCGAGTCCTCACACAACTATTATTACTTATTCTACCTGCGCTCGAACATAAGCATCAGCATCACAGGTCTTACGGGCAGTCTGCTTGAATCTAACCATAGCTGCTAGCTGTAATATCAGGGTAAAGCAAGAAGTGAGCCAAAAGCTCAACAAGTGCTAACAGTACGACACAAAACATAAATTGAGATATACTTTTAAGAATGACAATGGAAAGTCATAACCAAAGGTAACGAGAGATAAAAACTATGTGAGATGGCATCATTTTTCTTGCATCAAAACAATTTTAAAATCATGTCTTAATCAAAATCATTTTATGACGCTACGGATTACAGCCGGTGATCAGCCGCGAAGTAATCCCGAACCTCACTGGGTTCTAAAATATTAATGGGAATCCCTAGGCAACTTTTAAGCCTAATATAAGTGTGGAAAGGACTCGCGTCTCAGTCCAGATCCACCATTCAAAGAAAACATTTATCCCCCTTTGGGACTGAAAAACCCACATTTTATTTATTTTAAAAGCTGATGCCGAATTGTAACAAAATCTCTTTTAACAGTAAACATTTTTATTAAGGAATTATAGATCAACTCGAAACACGGGAAACAAGGTACTGAATATCAGAGCCATGATTCACAAAACTATTCTCTATTCAAGTAATTGAATGGTTTTCATATATCAAAGATTGGACAAGAGGATTTAGTGAGGCTAATGGATAATATGAAGGGTAATGCCAATTTGGGCTCAAAGCAATGGTTTCTCATCAAGGTTCAAGTGCTGGATCATCAAGAAGGTAAGCTTTATGAATACTAAGGGTGTTAAGGTATGAAGAATGATCTTTAACTCAGGACATATCAGAATTTGTCAAGCTTTAGGATAAGAAAGAGGGTATCAATCAATGAGGAATCAAGCTGGTAAGTATCTGACTATCAGAATTCAAAGTAAGGTTCTATAGGGGTTCAAGTATCAGGATGAGATATTAATACTTAGGAAATATCAACATGTTAATCAAGAGGATCCATCAAGTAATATATCAACTCTTCATTTTATCATGGCATTAAACTATCATGAAAGACTTTTGAACTACTTGCAATACGTACTCGAGGGTTCATGGCATCTCTATGTTACTCAAAGATAAACAAAAGATACGCTTGATTTAAATATATCAAAATGACTCAGGATAATTGCATCGATGTATATATGAACTGATTATAGTAAATATGAAGGTCAAGTTGAATCACTTGCCTTGAGATAGGCTGGTCTGGTCTGACTGGTAGGAGCAACTGGAGCTTCACTCGACTTTTATGGCAAGTTTTCCCTCGTCTCGAGATCCTACATAAATAATAATAATCCTCATTATAATATATTCTTACCATCTTAACCTATTTACAACCCGAAATTAAACACGGATGGTACTTAGGCCTATATGCACTTAATTTATATTCACTTTTAATTTACAATTGCACACACATAGCCACATATTCATATATCATATATTAACACCAATTAACACCATATATACCATAATGCAACACTAGGCTTGGATGATCTCGACTCACAACTTAAGTCACTTGGTTGCTAAACTAGACAAGGTCTTCAAATTTTGGCTTCCTAACTCGATGTGCCTTTCCTAAATTATCCAAAACCTATTGACCCTCACTTGTGCCTTTTTCTCTACTGACCTTATACTATCTTAAAACTATGATGGTCGACCTAATACTCACTTCTAAGTGTTCTAAAATTATGTGATAAGTGATAGTGCTCACTGGTGCAAATTTCAGAATGACAACTATGGTTTCTTGAGTACATTAGACACTCTTAAACTACAAGTTTTTCTTCAAAACTTTTACAAAAGACTCTCCTGACCTAAGGGCATCTCACAAACTTGATGTGGCTCAAGGGCCTGGCTTGGGCCTTCTTGGGCCTAAGCTAAAAGTCCAAGGTTCCCCTGTTTTTCTGGGCAGAAAATGCCCTGACTTGAATTAACTTGTGACACATGGTTCTAGCTCATATCCTATGAACTATGGTTGGAAAAACTTCTCTGACATACCCTCTAACTAAGGCCCAATTGGGCCTAATGAGGGCCTACCCATGACATGGTCAAATCTCCCTATTTCTAGGTTGCAACAAAACTGTCCCCTGTTGGACAGATTTTGTGATTCTACTTGTGCACCTAATCAAATGACATGCAAACCTCCAACCAACTCCTAAAACCTTTTATATACTCCCAATACTAACTTCTGGTAGCTTGGGCCTCAAAGTGCACACCAATAACATGGTCAAAACTCACTCTAAACCTCAGGATGCTATACTGATTTTTCTGCAGAAACTATAACTCTCATTTTCCAAGGTTTTGACTTGACAAACTCAACTAACAACAACTCAATACTTCAACCAAGACTTATACATGGTGATCTACTGAAATAACTCCCTTATTCTCAAAATAAACTTGGGTGAGATCATCCATGCCCAAAAACAACAACATGCAACCAAATATATAACATGCAACTCATGGAAAGCACATAACAAGATTTTGGCTAGGCATAAAGTTTTAAATGCTTGCAAAATCGACTTGCACCTAATACTCATCCTTAATAATCATGAAATATAACTTCTTTTAAGTATTAACAAGAAATTTATCATGGAAACAATCTATTTTAAGCACACATATTTCGAATTTATAGATTTTTAAACATAACTACATGATTTCGAAAAGAGTGGCATGCAAAACATGGTTGATCATCACTTTAATGTCTTAAAACTAACATGCATGGCTAAACATAAATATATAATGGAATTTCAGTAGCATGCAAAGGATTTTAAAGCATGATATCTCCATAAAACACTTAGTTAGCACATATACATAATATATCTCATAGAGAGCTCTTGAATTCACAAGAATCAAGAGTTTCTCTTTGGAGATCACATAAGAACTACACATGCATCCATGGAACTTCAACTTCCAAGTCACAAAACACTTGGAAAGTATATAAGATGAATGTAGGTAAAAGATTTACACTTGGGAAGATGAAGAATGAATTGAAAAATGGAAGGGGGGGGTGGGGAATAGGCCTTCGGCCGAGAGCAATGTGGGAGGGGGAGGAGAGAAAATTTGTGGGGTGTTGGAGTGTGGAATGAGAATGACCTCTCCCACTTTGATTTCTTTATTTTATGCTATTTGGGTTACAAATGATGAGTGGAAGTGAGAACTTACAAAAATGTCCCTTGGTTAAAGTTAGGCCATTTTGCATGCAAGGCTAAGGTAGTAATTTGGTAATAATCAAATGAGTTAGTGGGGTTGGAAAAGTCTTGTTTGCCCTTTGAGAGAATAGAAGGCTGATTTGCATGCATGGTCTCTTATGTAATTTGATAAATATGACAACTAAAATTTATAATGATTTATTTTTATAAAATAAAATACAAGTTCAAAAATTATAAAATTTATACCATAAAATAACTTGGATTTTTAGAGACTTTATAAAATCATTTTCAAAATTTGTGAACAAAATACCTTTTAAAAGAAAATTTTTCCAAAGCTTAGAATATTCCTTATAAATCAAAAATAAAGAAATTAAATAAACTCTTGCTTTGAAAAATCATATACTACACAAAGCAAATTTATAATGCAGAAACTTTCACTCACACTAGCGTACAATCATTGAATATATTTTCATTTGACTTTAATATTATACCCAATCCACAAATAATATTACATAAAATGCCGGTCGTAACAACGAAGCTCTCGAAATCTTCTTTCTGAATCAACCATTTGTTTTTGCCGAGAAATCAAGGTATTTTTCTGATTTAATTATTTTATTTTGAATTAATTATGGATTAAAATAGGAATTTATGTTCTTGATGTTATTTGTGTGATTTGATTGCATAATCTTGTAGATAATCTCTTCTTGTTCATTTTGGTATATTATATAATGAATTTGGAGTTCAATAACATATAGAAAATTGAGTTTCATTCTCGAATTCAATAATTAGGGTTTATGTTCTTGAATAATTTCAATTGAAATTTGGTTACTTCTTTGTTAAGGGTTATTGGTTAAAATTAATGGTACCATGTTGTAGATCGTTCAAAAAGCAATCGAATCATATATACAATGTTAACGAAGGATTACCGGAAGTGGTTCGCCGGAAAAAGTCGCATGGCAGCGGCGAAAACTTCAATCGGGTTTTCCGGCGATTTGTTGACAACATAATTTGTAGAAACGAGTTCCTGAAAGCTCAAGGATCATTTATTGTTATTTTCACGTGATTTTGGGCAGACTTTCAGGTCACCGGAGAAGCTCCATGGCGGCAGCCATGGAGTCCGACCCGCGACGGTGGGGATTAAGGGGGGACGGTGAAATTACGATTTCACCCTCCATTTTTGCACATATTTACACTTTTGTCCCTGAAGTTTTAAAAATTATAAAAAAAGAGATTTCAGTTTACAAACTTTCATAAATTGTATTTTATTTTTATTTTAATTTCAGAAAATCAGTTTTAATTATTTTAAATTCAGAAAATTACTTTTGATTAATTATTTATTTAAAAATAAATCAAAATTATTTTATTAATTAATTTTAATTAGTTTTTAATTACTTTAATTAATCGATTAATTTATAATTAATTGATTAATTAATTTAATTAATTATTAATTAATTTTAATTAATTTAATAATTAGATTTAATTATTTAAAATTGATTTAAAAATTCCGAAAAATAGTCTCGAGCTTTAAAATATTGTTTAAAATTATTTTCAAGGCTCGATAATTATTATAAAATCATTTTAAAGTCAGATTCGAGTATTCGAACCCTATTATTTAATTATAAAATGATTCGGAGTCCAATTTTTATTCCGAAAAATGTTCAAAAATTCGTATTAAATACCTGAAAAATCATTTTGACCCTGAATCTTCTTTGAAAAATTATTTTGATCGAATATCTTGCGTGCTATGTGCTTCGTGCTAGTTGATTGATATGTTATATGACTATGTGGTTATGGTTTGACTATTTTAGTCATAACTTTTAATCCGTAAATCGGATTTGGGTGAAACGAAGGGTAGATAAAAGCTTATGACGTCTATATGACGATTAGAATAATATGAGTATGAATAATTGATAGATACTTGTGATGCCTAGCAGAGTCAGCAAGGCATTGAAAAGGAAACCAACGATCCATAACTAGAATCAAAGCGTAGAAAGAGAAGGAAAGTGATTGATAAATAGAAGCAAGGCATAGAAAGAGAAGAAAAGTGGTTGATGAGTAAAACTGTTAGATGAGTACAAGTAAAGTGGAAATCGTCGGTGATAAGGCAAGTACTTCTGAACCTTTCTTTAAAGATATATTGCCAATATTTTTGAACTGTTTCATAACATGTCGCTATTATCCAAAATAACTCATGTTTTATATTGCAAGTGCTTTAAACTATTTAACCTTGAACGCTGATTCTTCTTGATCTTGAGCCATAAGCCTTGTTCTTTACAAACCATTGATTGTTGAACTCCCAGATACGATCCAAACATATACGATACTACTCCACAAATACATATCTACCACATACTGATTCTGATATTGAGTTTCTTAACATACCAACTCTTATTCCTTGTTTAACAGAAGACCAATTCTTGGAACCCTTGAACCCTTGGTCTTCTACTTTCTGATTCTTTCCTTAATTGAAAGCCAATATTTTTGAATCCCTTGTTATACCTACTTGGTATTATGAATCACCCTATGGTTCAAGATAAATGTTGTTTATGATTTAGCTTCTTGATTTACATTGGTTATCATATTGAATTGTTTTAGAGTTGGATATTTTTATAAATGTGGGCCAGATTCGTGGTCAGACCAGATTTGTGGTCATAATAGGCCAATGCGTGCCTTGGATCCAGTATATAGAGCAAAGCTGGAAGCCTTGCTCGGGGTTAGTGCGTGACTGATCAACAACCTAACCTTGGTTTTTAAAATGAAAAGTGAATATCCAATTCTAATCATTGTTTATTCAGAAACTTGAATCTTCCGAATCATTTCAATTGGTAATTATTTAACCTCAATTGATGCTATGATTACTTGCTGTGTTAGTAAGCTCACTCTTGCAAAAACTTTTATGTTTTCAACAGTTGAAGAAGAAAGTGTTGGTAACGAGGATTCCCTGTCCAGTGTGCGAGCTAGGATTTTCGTTTAAGTTGGATCGAGCTAGCAAGAGCTTTATATTATAGACGAGCGGTGTAAGATTGTAAGTACGATATCATTAACAATTATAAGTTGAATTATTTGGGTTCTGGTACGATGTAATAAAGGGTAAGGTTATAGCTTATTTTCATACTTTAACCTGTTGCGATCCGTGGTTGTGTACAGAAGGGTCGATGCATATAATACTTTATACACAGGATTAATTATTGTGGTGTATGTTGTGAGCCCCAAACTTCTAACCCAAGTTTGAAGGGCGTCACAATAGACATATAAGGACTAAGCATAATTGGTGTCTATTCAACTTCTATCTCTTTTGTGGATGCTTGGTAGTAGGGTATTCGTACAACAATAATTGGCGTTTACTAGTTTCGTGTAATCTGATTAGTGTCATCACCATTACATGCTAAGGTTAAAAACAAAAAGGCTATTGAATGAAGTATTTAATGAAGTTAGGATCCCATGTTTATCATATATATTAATTCAACCATTCTTGTTCTCTTAGTTATAATTGTTAGTTTAATTCTTAGTTATAAACAATCTCAACTTGTTATTTTTCTTAGCATTGGATAATAACCATATCATTGTTGCATAGGTGCATATTCTTAAATTAACCAAAGAGTCTTTGTGGGAACGAATTTGATCTAAATCTTATATTACTTGCGAATGAGTATACTTGCGTGTAGTTTAGCGCGTGTTTTTGCCCTAACAAGTTTTCGGCACCGCTGCCGGGGACTCGTTGTTAATTTTTAGTTTATGTGCTTGTCATCAGTGGTCGTTAAAGTTCACTAACTCGGATTCTTTTACTTTCACGGTTTATTTGTTTGTGTTTCAGGTACTCATTACAATGGGAGATCCAGCAGTACCAACGAAAGCGTTGATGGATTTTTCTCAACCCAAGATCAATGACATTCAATCTAGTATTATCAGGCCAACGATCGCATCTAATACCTTCGAGATCAAGCTTGACATAATTCGAATGGTGCAAAACTCAGTTCAATTTGGGGGTGCTCCAACGGAAGATGCTAATACGCACATTAGGGATTTCATAGAGATCTGCGACACCTTCAGGTTCAATGGTGCTTCTGAAGGTGCTATAAAGCTGAGGCTTTTCCAATTCTCTCTGAGGGATAAAGCTAAGTGCTTGTTACATTCTCTACCAGCAGGTTCTATCACCACTTGTGTAATATCCCCAATTTTTGGAATTTTTGAAACACTAATGAATAGTAACTTTTTGCTGATGATGTTGATTAAGGAAAATTATCAGACCACGCTATATAGGAGTACTGTTATGGAAATTTTAAGATCGTATTTGTATTCCATAAAGTAAATGAGTGTATGTAAAGATCGTCAGAATCAAAATTCGAACACTTTGATTTTTCCCGAAAATCCACCAGATACCGAAAGAATTGATTATAAGGTAACATGATTAAAAGGATTTAAATTCAAGGATTATAAGAGAGTATCATAAAAGGAATATAAAATATTGAGAAAGGTTTAGGGGAACCCAAGTAATAAGATCCCAGATATGATCCCTCAAACGATGAACGAGAATGAAAGTTACGCGAACCGTAAAACAAATACGCAACCAAGAGATAAGCTTGTAAAAGAATCCAAGATATTATGACATCATCAAACCACAAGACAAAGACATGTGGCAAATAGATGACACAAGCAGGATGACATAACCATGACAAGGGGTTTTGTTTTGTTGGTTGATTTTGGGCCATGTAAAATTTACCATGGTAAAAAGCTAAAACATTTGCCAAGACAAAAAGGAGAAGCAACCAAGCAAATATCATAAAACACAAAAATTAGAAGTTGACTTTTGCTTCCAAGAACAAAAGCTCGCGGCCAAAACAATACCAGCAACTTCAAACTGCCATATCTCCTTCAATACTCACTCAAATGTTGTGTTCTATAGCTCGTTGGAAAGGTATTGAGATGGCTTACAACTCATGTTCACAAGTCTCGTCCAAATAAGAATGATAAGACCCTCATTTTTACAGTTCTTTTAATCAGACTTTTAGAAACTTGAAAACCTAACTTTGTGTTCTTGATTTCTTTGGAAAGATCAAGCTTGTAGGAGGTTAGATTAAGGCTCCCTAAGGCTTTCTAGCAACTTAAAACCTAACAAGGAAGGTATAAACTTCGAACCCTAGCCTTTACTTTATTTTTTAGTAAGTTTAATGGTTGGTTAAGTGAAATGAGAAGCATGGATTGTGATTATTAGTAGTTTGGTTTGATTTGGAAGTATTTTGGTAATTGAAGCTTGATTATAGTACATAGGTCTTGATTATGGTTGTTTGAGTTGAAAAACTTAGAGGTTATGGACTGATGTGGTATGATTTAGGTGAAGTTTTGTTGTATTGATGGTTATGAGTTGGTTGGTGGTTAATCAGAGTAGTTTAAATATTGGTAATCGCGTAAACATAGCCGTCGTAATGCCCATTTTTATTCAACTTCTTGTTCTTAGTGTTCAGGAAAGAAAAATCAACAACCAATCTGTAATATTTCCATGTTTAGCTAGAGCGTGTCGTAAGCTTCATTTTGATATGTGGATCGCTTGGTTCCGATGTACGGTATACGAGAAACGACCGTTTTAAGTAACGGCGTTTCACGAATGAACATTTACCCCTCGCTTTACTTTGGGACCTTATTTAAGGCCCTTAAAAGACTAATTGGATTACGAAACAATTATGTTAGGTGGGTTAGGCAGTAGGTAGAGTATTCACAAAAGAGTCGTCTTAAAATTCTTAACGGTTAATTTATTAAAACTGGTGGAGTCGAGGGTACGCAAGCGATTAATGCAAATCATTAAGCGTGTAAGCGACCGCAAGCGACCGTTAGGGTATGAGTGAGTTTTGACTAGTTTCTTAAGCGACCATGGTCTAATTCCGGATTATGTTGTTGTTCATAGGTTACCGGACCCACTCTAAGCTTAAGTCTATCCCGGAACACTCAGGCAAGTTTTCTACCCGTTATACTGTTGTTGTGATGTAAATATATTGATGCATTATCTTGAGATAAGTGCATGGTTGTTATTAGAAAATATTGAGATATATTGGAGCATGTTGATATGGTATATATATGCATGTTGTGAAATCTTGATATTTTATTATCAATTCAAATGCTTATAAACTGCATAATACCTATGCTAGAGATAAGTAGTAGTTGCGTATACCCTTAGTATAGGGGACCCAGAGTTGAATATTTTCTATACCGGGAGGCGATGTTCCCGATTATGTTATATATATATATAGTTTTCAAAACTATTAAATGAATAATGTTTATTCGATAGTTTTATATTATAAATGAATATTATTTTAAATATTCATTCGGGGACTTATGACTCCGCTTATTTTATTTAATGAATATTATTTTGAATATGCATTCGAGAACTTATGACTCCGCTTATTTTATTTAATTAATATTATTTTGAATATTCATTCGAGGACTTATGACTCCGCTTATTTTATTAAATAATATTCTTTATTTTCCTAAAGAATAATGTTTCGACATTTGCCAAGTATTCGGAAAATAATTGATACTATCAAATCATTCTTACTTTAAATATTTCCAGAGATTATTTTTAAACTTTATGAAAACTATTTTTGGAAGGTTAGAGCGGATCCCAAAACTCGTTTTCAAATTTAAGATCTTCCTATCGAAGGGGATTTAGATCCTCGCTCAAAAATCTGAGGGATCCGGCTTCGTGATGTATTTTTATATTCGCAACAAGGTTGCTGTTTTGATAAAAGAGTTTTTGATTACTTACCCAACACTCCGGAAGTAAAATTCTTGGAATAAGTTAATCCATTAACAGGCATCGCCTGGTAAATATCGGTGAGTTTTCCTTTCCAACCAGATACGACTTCTTGGTAGAGCCGTATGTTAGGCACAAAACATGCGCTAAATAAATCACGCAAGTATACGCGTTTGCAAGTAATATAGAATGATTTCTAGTTCGTTCCCACAGAGACTCTGACTAATTATATTTAATTAATATTTACTCACCAATGTATGATTATTCTTCAATATCAAGACAATAACAATTAAGGTTGGTTAATTAATAATTACTACGAGAATTAAACACTTGAATTAACAATATTAAACACACATGAGATCCTAACTTCATTACTACTTCATTCAATAGTTATTGTTATTACCCTTAGCATGTAATGGTGATGATATTAATCGAATAACACGAAACTGATAAACGCCAACTTTCGTTGTACGAATACCATTCTACCAAGCATCCACAATTAAGATAGAAGTTGAATATGCATCAATTATGTTGAGACCCTATATGTCTACAGAATTTGACAACATAACAATTTAAGCGCAAGTTATTCATGCTGATTACACAGGGCAAGTAAAACGGTTAGAGTTACCCACTAATCATGCATACAGTATATGAACCTATGCTAGCATGGCAAGTTCTAAATCTCAAGATTCACTGTCGCTTCACAAGAGATTAACATGCTATCTTACATGTTCGCGACGCACATAAGACGAATAAGCACAACCTATGCTAGATATCATACAATCACCACATACCAAGGTATTAAATAATTAACTAAAGAAATCCATAGTAAATCCGCTAGAATCCCATGATCACGATTAGCCCATAATAGAACTCATCATCACCATGGGTTCATATGAAAGCATGATAATAACACAACGATATAAACTAAAAAAAAATACTTAATAAATAATGAAGTACGTCACAAGAGTATTAAGGTTCAAAGCATAAATAAAACTAACATCCACTATTACAACGAATTAAAAGAATCACAAGATAAATCTATGCTTCCTCTTCTTCGTTGTTGCGTGCTAAAACGGTCTTCTCTATCTTCTTGCCTTCGCTCTTGATTATCTCCTCTGTGAAGAAAATGTCTTCCCATAAGGTTTATATAATAGCCCAAGAGAACCATCGTTAACAGAAGCCCAATTGGACTCGAATTAATAAAATCCAGAATCTGAATTTTCGCCCAAAGGCGGCCGCCTGCATCCTCCACGCGGGTGCCTGCTAGCAGGCGGTCGCCTGCTACTAGCACACGGGCACCTGCAACCCTTCTGGAAAATTCCTTGAATTGCTTCTGTTTTTGCTGATTTCTTCGCTCATCACCCCTAGACTGATTCCAAGCACTTCCTTAAGCTTTATTCGATGAAAACCACCTATCAAAGCAAGTTATACCCTGAAATGCAAAAACACTAGAAAACGCGTCAAATACATAAAATAGTCGAGTTCAAGACACCAATTCAAGCCGTTATGAGACGCTCTAAGTGGTATAAAATGCCACTTATCACACCCCCAAACTTAAATCGATGCTTATCCTCAAGAATCACAGACTCTATAATAGAATAAAATATGCATGAATGTAACTATATGAATGCAGCGATCCCCATCGCGATGACTAAACCAACCAACACATGACATATCAACAAATACAATTAGGCGACTAAAGATCAATCAAGTCACGCAAGCTAACATACAACTAGAAACGTGGTGTGTGCGAATGCTTAACAGATATGCTTCGAAACTAGATCAATTACCATAACTTAATTATCCTCAAGGCAATCACAAGCTTATACAAAGAATATATTCTAGACACAAAATGACTTATAACACTACAAGATTATTGGAGTTTATTACGGAATCATGCTTTTATTCAACACATAAAATAAATGCTTATTTGATCGTGCAATGAGTGAGGTCCACAAAAGACTTATGCAATGGTACCCATTTAGCGAGCGTTAGGTTAGCGGATCCTAGACTATAAAAGCCTTAGGTCACTAGGCATAAAGCCCCTAAGAACTTAATAACTCGAATACCAAAGAGCTCACTCGTGATCAGTTGTGCATTAAACCATATTTTTTTCTTTTTTTTCTTTTTTTTCTTTCTCTTTCTTTTTTTCTGAGCAAGTACGTTTCGCTCCATCTTGCTCAACCCTAGACTACTCGTACACAATACGAGCCGGCTACGAGCCATTTGACGCCTAGCCACAACTAGCAATGAATTCCAATTTTTATCTCCATTTTTTATCTTTTTATGTCTTTTATCATTAAGAGCATATCATGTCACACCCCCAACTTCAAAAACAAAATAAATATAACTATTACAAAATTTAAAAGAAAGTAAACATAACTGAATCCAAGATCTTACGGTTTAGGGTTTGGAACAGCCCAACACTACCATCTATTACAACTGATTTTAATATCGAGTCCTGATATAAAACTATCTCTTATTCTACCTGAGCTCGGACATATGCATCGGCGTCACAGGTCTTACGTATTGTCTTCTTGAATCTAACCTTAGTTGCTAGCTGTAATATCAGGGTAAAGCAAGGAGTGAGCCAAATGCTCAACAAGTGCTAAACTATATGGTACAAAATATAAATCGAGATATATATAAAAGAATGACAATGCGGAGGCATAACCAATGTTAACAAGAGATAAAACTTTGAGTGATGGCATCATTTTCTTGAATCAAAACATTTTCAAAATCATAACTTAATCAAAATCATTTTATGACGCTACGAATTACAGCCGGTGATCAGCCACGAAGTAATCCCAAACCTCGCTGGGTTCTAAAACATTAATGGGATCCCTAGGCAACTTTTAAGCCTACAATATAAGTATGGAAATGACTCGCATCTCAGTCCAGATCCACTATTCACAGAAAACATTTATCCCCCTTTGGGACTGAAAATCCATATTTTAATTATTTCAAAAACTTATGCCGATTTATGATAAAATCTCTTAAGTAGTAAACATTTTTATCAAGGGATTATAGATCAACTTGAAACACTGGAAATATGACAATAAATCTCAGGGCCATGATCCACTAGACTTTACTATATTAGGGTAATTGAGAGGTTTCCATAAACAAGAACTTTGACAAGGAGATTTAGCAAAGCTATTGGATAATATGAAAGAATAATGCCAAACTAGGCTTAAAGCAAATGTTTTCGACAAGGTACAAGTACTAGAACATCCAGAAGATAAGCTTCATGAATACTAGGGGTGTTAAGGTATGAAGAAATGATCTTTAGCTCAAGGTAATTCAGGATTTTCGAACTTTAGGCTAAGAAAAAGGGTTATCAATCAATTAAGAACAACTTTGAAGAATATTTGGCTTTTAGGTATCAAAGTATAGTTTCAATTGGGGTTCAAGCATCAGGGTGAGATGTCAATATTTTAGGAATCAATAGCATGTTAATCAAGAGGATCAATCAAATATTATATCAAATCTTTATTTTATCATGGCATTCCAATTACTTTGATATACTAGCGTGATACGACTTTTGATCTACTTGCAATATGTACTTGAGGGTTCATGGCATTTCTATATAATATAAAGATAGATTTAAGAATCGCTTGGTTCAAGTATATCAAGATAACTAAGGATAATCGCATCAATATATATGAACGAATTATTACATATTTGCAATGAATACGAAAGACAGGTTGAATCACTTGCCTTGAGAAAGGCTACTCTGGTCTGGCTGGTAGGAGCAACTAGAAGCTTTACTCGACCTTTATGGAAATTTTACCCTCGTCTCGAGATGCTACATAAATAATAATAACCTCATTATAATATATTCTCACAAACTCAACCTATTTACAACCTGAAATTAAACACAAATGGAACTTAGGCCTATATGCACTCAATTTATAATCACCTTATAAATACCATAGTCCACATAGCCACATATACTCACATATCATATTTTAATATCAAATAATATCTGTAACACCCCCAAATCCGGGGTCGTGGATCCGGGTTGTCACGAGTTCCATTTCCCTTAATAACACCCAATCTTAATAATTACTTAACTACTCTGTACTGTGACCCCACAATAAACACACACACCACACGTTATAGTCTCAGAGATGAACATCCAAAAATAACCACAAGTCATTTTATTCCACAATTATCTGCCAATACACCTTAAAAGGTTTTCTGAATAAATTTACTTTTCTTTGTCGTTATTATAATTCATAAATATACATAAATCTGGTACATTAGAAGTTGAAAGCCTAGCCTATTGGTAGCTCCTACCTCAGCTACGGCGGCATCAATGCTTCTAGAAAACTGCGGAACGTCTCCTAATCGCTTGCGAATCGAGAGCTTGGTCCTGTTCATCCTTTCTATCTGTTGTTGTGTGATGAAAGAAGAAAGCAAGGGTGAGCAGCAAGCCCACCAAAATAATATGTATAATGATTAATAGTATATGAGCCTTCTCTTAGTACTCATGAAAGTCTTGGTCAAAAGAAATGAACCAAGTTGATATCTTAATGCGATGAAGTCACAAAATATTCAGTATATATATATACATATATACTTTTCAAAATATTGGAAGTCCTCTTCCATGCATAATATACACAAAGTCCTAGTGTATAACTGTATATAAAAAAAATATCGTTGCAAGGTGATCTCATATATCTAACCTTGTCTCAACGTTTTTCTGAAAATCTTTGTCATTCATAAGACAATTATTAATTAGATATAAGTTTAAAAGATGAAGTTACAAGATACCCCAATATACTTATATCTTTCCCAAATACTACTTGGACTACCACCGTTCAAGTTATAATTAGCTTCAAAAGTTCATCACATAGATGAGACTATAAGACAAGATTTGAATAGATTAAATCTTTAAAATATTATCAAAATAAAATGAAGTTACGAGATACTTCATTTGATGTAAACATCATTTTGAAAACTTGACCCTGCCAACACTCAACAATCGCCCAACCGTAGCCTTTCTATCGAAGTGCTCTGGGTAGTGTTGCAAAAATTATCCAATTGGATGATGAACTCATTACGGGAGTTTGCCGCGCCAGGAAGACCACTTACGATGATCAGTCGTAGTAGTACAACCCCACCATTTTCTACATGTAGAGGAGAACCTGTCGGATTTACTTGTCAACCGAACACTGAACTCCTAAGGAATGGACCGCCTTAGCGGAACTTTCAGGCCATTTAGGCCAATATAAAAAGGCTGGGCCGGCGCTACTCGGCCACTTACGCCACTCCTGGTTCAGATGAAATCCATGACTCTGAAACGTAAAGCTCGTCCCCACTTTCCCCAAGTAGAAACTTGTTGATACGGCTCCACCAAGAAGTCGTATCTAGTTGGAAAGGAAAACTCACCGATATTTCCCAGGCGATGCCTGTTAATGGATTAACTTATTCCAAGAATTTTACTTCCCGAGTGTTGGGTAAGTAATCAATTCATTTATCAAAACAGCAACCTTGTTGCGAATATAAAATACACCACAGAGCCGGATCCCTCAGGTTTTGAGCGAGTATTTAAATCCCCTTAAAAAGGAAGATCTTAAATATAAAAATGAGTTTTGGGATCCGCTCTAACTTTTAAAAATCATTTTGAAGACTCGAAAACACTTTATAGAGTGTTTGGAGTAAAGCTGATTTAATGAAGTAAATCAGTCCCCAGAATATTTAGAAAATGACTGAATATTATTATTTAAATAATATTCCCATAAAGAATAATCTTTATAAAAATAATTGAAGTAGAAGTTTTAAAATTTATACTTGAAACGAATATTAAATAACCAAAGATATACTTATATGAAAGTACTATCTTTATTTGAATAATCGAAAATAAGTTTGATTATTTACACCTTATTCTTTAATAAAATAAAGAATATATCTCAGCAAATAATCGGAGTCATAGATCCTCAAATGAATATTCAAAAATATTCATTAAATATTATAAACTGAGTCATAAGCCCTCGAATGAATATTCAAATAATATTCAGATAATAAAATAAAAGGAGTCATACATCCTCAATTGAATATTCAAATAATATTCAATAAATAATATAAAGGAGTCATAAGTCCTCGAATGAATATTCAAGATAATATTCATTAATAAAATAAAGTTATCGAATAAACTTTATTCGATTAATAGTTTTGAAAACTATAACCATACATATATATAAATATATATATATAAAATCTACTCGGGATCCTCGACTCCCGGTTTTAGAAAATGTTTTCACCTTTGGGTCCCTCTACTATGGGTATATGCAAATTACTGCTATTCTCTAGCATAGGTATTATCAACTGAACCAACAGATATATATGGCAAGAATACGAAACAGGCATGCATATATATACCATATCAGCATGCTTCAATATATCGCAACATTTGCTAATTAACCAACATGCATCTATCACAAGATAATGCATATACATATATACATCACAACAACAGTATAACGGGTAGAAAACTTGCCTGAGCGACTGGGGGTTACGAATGGCTCGGGACGAGTCTGGTAACCTAAAAACAACAAGTAAGTTGGAATTAAACCAAAGTCACTTGTAAATCTATACTTTAACTAACTTAGACTCTAACGCTTGTTTTGCGCTTACTGATTTTCTTAAGTCACTCGAGTACCCTCGGCTCCACCATTTTTTGTAATTTAACCTTTACGAGTTCTAAGGCGATTTCCTTCGCGAGTGTCTTACCAATTGCCTAACACACTTACCATAATTGTTTCATGCATTAATTAACCCTTTTTGGTCTTTAACCTATGTTTCAAAGTAAGGCGAGGGGAAAAGTTTCGTTCGCGAAACGCCGTTACTTGAAACGGTCGTTTCTCCTAAACCGTGCATCGGAATCGAACGAACTACATATCAAAACGAAGCTCGTAACATGAGCTATCTAAACATGGCAGTGGTCATAATCTAGCAGGGGGTTCTCGGGTCCTAATGTTATGCACAAAAACAGTCTAAAGAAAATCGGACGTTACGACGGCTATGTTTACGCGATTTCCCAAATTTAAACCAATTCAAACAACCACAATTTCAACTCCAATTCACAACCCAATCAAACCTCCATCTAAACTACATTACAACAGCCCCAAATCAACTCAATATTACCAATTTATTCATCTAAACCAAGTCAAAAAAATGTGACCAAGAACTTCAAATCTAACAAGCATCACTCCTAACTCCAAAATCAACAAAACCACTTACTAAACAAAGCTCTATCATGAGTACACACTCATTACACTAACCCATCATCTAACATTATGAAATCCAAACCAACAAAACTTAATACTAAGGGTTTGAGAAGTTATACCTTCCTTGGAGAGTGGAAAGTTACTAGGGAGCCTCAAAGAACCTTGATCTACCCTTATATAACCTTGATCTTGCAAATGAAATCAAGAACACAAAGTTAAAAATTTGAAAACACTATTCACCCTAATCTTTGGTGAATTAATTAGCTATGAAAATCATGGAATCTTGAGCTTAAACTTATGGCTCATCTAAGCTATAAATTATGGAAGCTAAAGAAACAAACCTCTTGATTTTTGAAGGTGTGTAGCTATGGTTTTGAAATTCTCATCCTTGCTTTTTCCAAGAAAAGCCGAGAGCAAAGGCTTGAAGAAGATGAAATGATTTTTGTGTTTTGCTTTGTTTTGCTTTTGGTTGGTTGCTTTTGATTTGTTTTAGGTTAATTACCTAATTAACCTTGATTTTGTGTGGTTATAATTCAACCACACTTCCTTCCCTCCTATGTCATGCTTGCATCACTTTGTGATGTCATCACCCTTCCTTTGTCCTCTTTCTATTGGTTGGATGACATCATCCCCACTAATCCCTTTGATTAGCTTTTAATTGTTTGCCTAATGACCGCTGATCTGTTATACGGTTCGCTTAACTTTCGTTCTCGTTTCTCGTTTCTCGTTTGAGGGATCATACCCGGGATCTTATTACTTAGGTTCCCTTAACCTTTCTCAATACATTATATTCCTTTTTATGATCCTCTATTATAATCCTTTAATTTAAATCCTTTTATACTGTTACCTTATACTCAATTCTTTCCGTATCTATTGGATTTCCGGGAAAAATCAAAGTGTTCGGATTTGGATTCTGACGATCTTTATATACACTTATATCCCATATAAAGTACTAATAAAATCTCAGAATATCCATATCAGAACCCCTACATAGTGTGGCATGAAAAGTTTTCTCATTCAGCAAAAACACTATTCATAAGGGTTTCAAAATTTCCCAAAAATTGGGGTTATTACAGTCTCCCCTCCTTAAAAGGATTCCGTCCCGGAATCAGATAGAAAATGAATAGGGATACTTTCTTAGCATTACACTTTCTAACTCTCAAGTAAATTTTCCCACATTATGGTTCTTCCATCAAACTCTGAATAGTTTGATAACCCTTCTCCTAAGCACTTGTTCCTTTTCAATCTATAACCTTTCCTGGTTGCTCCATATAGGTTACGTCGGGTTGCATGTCTATGTGCTCATATGCCCCTATTTATCTGGCATCCGAATTACACTTCCTTAACATTGATACGTGAAACACGTTATGACTTGCTACATGTTCTGGGGTAAGGCTAGCTCATATGATAACTTCCCAACACTTCTTAATATATCCAAGGGTCCGAAAATTTGTGGACTCAACTTTCCTTTCTTTCCGAATCTCATCAATCCTTTCCAAGGGTTTCCAAGGGGATACCTATAACATTACTAGGCCCTCTATTTCATACTCTTTGCCCTTTTTGAGTCAAATCAGCATACCTCTTATGTCCTTCCTGGCTACTACCAGTCGTCCTCTGATTAGATCTATTATATCCCTGGTCCTTTGGACTACTGCGGGTCCGAGCATCTTGCGCTCTACAACTTCATCCTAACATAAGGGAGATCAACATTGTCTTCCCTCAAAAATCTCATAAGGCGACATCTCGATAATGACATATGATCTATTGTCGTAAGATAACTTAATCCGCGTTAAGTGAGCATTCCAAATTCTTTCAAGTCTATTACACAAACTCTCATCATAGCTTCTAACATTATAGCTTTTGCTTCTCAATACCCATTCTTTTCCAGTTCGTAATCGCTATCACCTTCCGTTCCTAATATTATACTGGTTATACTTTTGCTCGTTAGCGTTCTATAACCTTTTAATAACCACGTCAACCTTAGTATCACGAACGCGTTAGAATCGGAATACCACCGTACTGATACTACTTCCTTTAGCTGCTTCCATCTTCGAAAGCTTGGTCCTTCATATAGAAGTAAAAGAATTTATTGAGAGATCACTATGATCATGAACACTTGTTATATCGCATAGTTAGTACAGAAGGTGGCCAGCCTTTAGTACTTGACAAGCAATTAAACAATAGCTGGTATCCTACTCGGCTTCTATCACACAGATAGATAGTCATTCGGCAATACCTCCCCTTCTGGAAGGGTTGTTCTTCTCAGCTTATATGAAATGGAAAGAAGAGAAAAGAACGAATTGAAGAGAATTGTATATATGAAAAAAATATACTGCCACAAAATATCTGGCTTGGAACCTACCTCTGAATTATAGAGGTTTGTCATAGGAGAACAAAACATATGTGTATATATATCAACATCAAGCATTATAGCATCGTATTTCACATGCCTAAATATTTGCTATTCCGTCCATCCTTCTATGGACCCATGCTCTTCCTCGAGCTTATACACAATCACCTTTGAAACTCCCTCGATATCGAAAATTGAACCCGGGATCTCATTCTAGACATCATCGTTACTAGAATTCTATGCTTGCACCGCAACCTTCCTCGTATAATAATACGACTCTCTATTGATAAGAAAGAATAAATATTCAATAGGTAGATACCCTATTTAATTAGTCTATCAATGATAACTTATACACTACCACGACCCGATTAGTGGTACTCAATCTCAACACCCATTCCAATACAACTCTCACGGTTGTAATCAGCTCATTACTCGCAGAATCATTGCCGCCTTACTATGGTCCACCACTGACCTACTGTAGTCATTCATTTTCCATGAAGTCTTAATAGCTAACCATACAGAGTCCATACATCTCGTATCTAATTCTTCTAAGGAGGTAATATGATCACCATTCATGATTCATGAAGAACACTCCTGAACTTGACGTACTTTCATGACATGAAGTAGATAAAATTGCAGAAGAGTTTCAGTCAAAGCAACGATAGCAGGTTAATACCATTCTAAACTATATGCCTTAAATAGAAGACTTACTCAAAGGTTCGTCTAGTCCTTTTTGAAACATGGTCCTGGCTTATCTCAAGATAGTATCTTCTGAGATAGATAGCCTGCTCATGGCGATTACATGAATTAAGCCTTTACCAACTACTATTATGGTTGGGTATTGCACAGTCATCAGAAGGAATGTCAATCTTTCAAACCATAATACAACCTTTACGGCTTCAACTATTATCACTGTATTCCTTGGGCACAAGCGCCTGTAATTATCCTCTTACCTTTAAAGTGTCGGCCACCTCTTTGGCCTTTCCTGATAGTAAAATTTCCTTACAATCAATGTCGTCTTAACCACTTTCACTAATTTTCCACCCTATTTCCGATCACTGCTTGAGTGAAGATGTTTTCCTTAAAATCAGATGAGTAAAAAAATATCACCATTTTTCCATAAGTTATTGCCTCAGTCTTTAGAGGTTAATCACTGTCACGACTGACTCTCAATTATACTTAGAACATCTTTTATCTTAAGCCCTAATTGCCCTGAATAATTTCGACCATTACTGGTTCGATCCATACTTTCTCGTGGTTCAACACGTGCCCCACTTGGCATCATTATAATTACGTCATATTTCCTTTATCAACATTTCTATTCTTGAGAATTTTGAATTTTACCTTTCTCCTTGTAAAACCTCTAAGGTTATCCTTAAATCGTTCCTCCTGTATTCCCTAGATACAGGGCATATCATAATACCATTTACTAATACTAAAACCATTGTCTATATACTTCTGAAAAATTTCTCCACTGATTCTTAAAGGTTGTTATTACCTTAACCCTTTCCAAATCATACTGTCAAAACTCATACTGTCCCTATTAGGGTGAAATGCCAACCTTTATGCATTCCCCTAGGATTCATTTTAAGTTACCGATGTTCTATCCTTAATTCCACCTTTAAAAGGTACCTGCATCCTTCTATGGATAAACCAAGTCATATATCCCTGATAAGGGTGTCTTATTCAATCATTCCCACCTCGATAGTATATGCCTAATTTCACAATAACATCTGTATACAAAATGAGGTTAATCAAAATGGCCTCCAAAAGATAACAACGGTTATCCGCTTTTCTTGCCTAATCTGGTAATCGATAACAAGGATGTTCTGGAAGATATTGGTCGTGTTCAACGTGAACTTCTTCTTAATAATTCCTTATTTACTTTTGTTGTTTATCTCAACAGTCACCTCAATGTTGGGATATCTTTCATATCTGGCGTCTCCCTTTCTGGGTATCATGCCACCGGTCTTACACTTCACCTTCTTGAAGGTCACTTCCTTCATCTAATTTTCTTAATTTCTTACTTTCTTGTCTCCTCAGTCTATCCGCGTCTCATTATTTATCCTTCGAATCATCTCAAGGTTTCCTCGAATCTTCCCAACTTACAGGGGATAAAATATATGTATCTCTTATGCCCTCAACCATCAATTTTAACTCATGGTGAATCACCCTCATCCTGACGATTACATACTCTTCTATTTCTATTTCTACGAGTCTTGAGGGTTTCCTCATATCCAACTCCCTTATCATTCCTCAAACTCTATTGCCGTTATATTCCTTTCTCTTATCATTAATTCATGAACCAACACAACATAAGCATTGATTTCAAACATCCCGTTATTCTGGATTTGTGTCTTCAGAACGAATCTTGATAACTTTTACAACTTAGATTCATAATTCATCATACTCATCCACTTTTGTTCTAGCTCCAAAGCTCTTACACTATCTCCTTATCTTTGGGAATTACTTTCCCGAAAACAATTGACTGAACTTAAATCAGTTTATTCTAACCTCTGGCTCCGTGCCTTTCTTGGTCTTTCACCAGCGGGTGGTCTCTCTCTTAGGAGGGTAAGTGACAAAACAGTCTTTTGTGGTTCATCAATCATTTTGAATCCCAATGATTCCTATATTTCCTTTAGCCAGGCTCTTGCCTCGGCTGGGTCAGCTTGTTCCTTGGAACTCGGAGACCTTAGCGACTTAAAGGTCATGAAAGAATTTCTCACCGCATTGTTTCCTCAGGGTGGTGGTTGGGGATAATAGTCTAAGTTCTTTTTAGACAGGTCCATGAATTTCCGTATAGGAGTACCGTTTCGGGTCTCCTTTCCTTACTCGACTTTCTGTTTCCTTAGTATGAAATGTTTCATCCTTCTCCCATACTTGGGGTTATCTTATACGTTAAAATCCTCATTTTCCACTTCATTATGTTATGGGTTCCTTCTATCTTGATGGCGTCCTCCCTGACTATCACATTCAGGGTTTGCCCTTAATCTTATTCCTTGAACTATGACTTTCATCTAAGATCTCATCTTTAAGCTCTTGAACAATTGGAACCCAAATTCTATAGGAATACCTCATTATTCCCTTATCGTCTTTCTCGGTATTGATCTCATATCTATTTGTTGGCTCTTTGCCTTTATTCATCACTTTTTCTGGCACAATATGTTCTTTTCCGATAATTCGGTCTGTATTGCAATCTCAAACAGCTTTTCGGTACCGGCTCCGGTTACCTTCACTACTATTTCCATTTTCTCAAAATCTCTTATCAACTCTCCCAAAGACATTATCATCTTTAGTCTCTCCTTTTTACTAAGGGCATCAGCCACCACATTGGCTTTCCCCCGAATGATAAGGAATCTCATAATCGTAATCCTTGATTAGCTCTAACCACCTTCTCTGGCGCATATTGAGCTCTTTCTACGCGAAAATGCACTAGAGCACTTATGGCTTGTGTAAATCTCGCACTTCTCTCAATACAAGTAGTGCCTCCAATCTTTAGGGCAAAACTATTGCCACGAGCCTAAGCTCATGGATGGGGACATCGAATTTTATACTTCCTTAATTGTCTTGACGCGTACGCGATTACCTTGCTGTGCTGTATATGAAGCACCCTAATTCCTTATGCGAAGCATCACTACATTTCACAAAATCTCATTTTCCATCCGGCAACGCCAACATAGGGGCCGTCACCAACCTTTGCTTCAGTTCTTAAAAGCTGTTCTCGCATTTCTCTGTCTATTCGAACTTCTCAGTCTTATGAGTAAGCCACGTTAAAGGGGCTACTATCTTTACAAACTTGAACGAACCTCCGGTAGTGACCGGCCAATCCTACCTCTGGTAGTCGACCAAACCATGGTCATCAATTCATCAGTGGTCCTTTATCCAATCCTGTCAGGATCCTCCATGGGATCCTCCTCAACAACTATCCCTTCTAGGACAACATCCTCAACCGCTACATCCTCAATATCAACATCATCCGGTCCTGCATTAGGACACTCTATCAGATCCACAATCCGATCTCCAATTAGTAATAAAACATCATCGCGCTGTTGCCCCTCAACCTCAGGGTTCGGAGTCCCGCTACCATATACGATAACGAACTACGCTCCTATCACGATATTTATAAGGGTTCCCATAAGGGTTTTAACTGTCAGTACTACGTTAGGTAGCCCGACTATGAACTTGGCAAGAGTTCTTATTATCTTAGTGAACTTATTATCTTAACGTCACATCATCTCTGAGGTTTATAACGCTTAGCTCTGATACCATTTCTGTAACACCCCCAAATCCGGGGTCGTGGATCCGGGTTGTCACGAGTTCCATTTCCCTTAATAACACCCAATCTTAATAATTACTCAACTACTCTATACTGTGACCCCACAATAAACACACACACCACACGTTATAGTCTCAGAGATGAACATCCAAAAATAACCACAAGTCATTTTATTCCACAATTATCTGCCAATACACCTTAAAAGGTTTTCTGAATAAATTTACTTTTCTTTGCCGTTATTACAATTCATAAATATACATAAATCTGGTACATTAGAAGTTGAAAGCCTAGCCTATTGGTAGCTCCTACCTCAGCTACGGCGGCATCAATGCTTCTAGAAAACTGCGGAACGTCTCCTAATCGCTTGCGAATCGAGAGCTTGGTCCTGTTCATCCTTTCTATCTGTTGTTGTGTGATGAAAAAAGAAAGCAAGGGTGAGCAGCAAGCCCACCAAAATAATATGTATAATGATTAATAGTATATGAGCCTTCTCTTAGTACTCATGAAAGTCTTGGTCAAAAGAAATGAACCAAGTTGATATCTTAATGCGATGAAGTCGCAAAATATTCAGTATATATATATACATATATACTTTTCAAAATATTGGAAGTCCTCTTCCATGCATAATATACACAAAGTCCCAGTGTATAACTGTATATAAAAAAAATATCGTTGCAAGGTGATCTCATATATCTAACCTTGTCTCAACGTTTTTCTGAAAATCTTTGTCATTCATAAGACAATTATTAATTAGATATAAGTTTAAAAGATGAAGTTACAAGATACCCCAATATACTTATATCTTTCCCAAATACTACTTGAACTACCACCGTTCAAGTTATAATTAGCTTCAAAAGTTCATCACATAGATGAGACTATAAGACAAGATTTGAATAGATTAAATCTTTAAAATATTATCAAAATAAAATGAAGTTACAAGATACTTCATTTGATGTAAACATCATTTTGAAAACTTGACCCTGCCAACACTCAACAATCGCCCAACCGTAGCCTTTCTATCGAAGTGCTCTGGGTAGTGTTGCAGAAATTATCCAATTGGATGATGAACTCATTACGGGAGTTTGCCGCGCCAGGAAGACCACTTACGATGATCAGTCGTAGTAGTACAACCCCACCATTTTCTTCATGTAGAGGAGAACCTGTCGGATTTACTTGTCAACCGAACACTGAACTCCTAAGGAATGGACCGCCTTAGCGGAACTTTCAGGCCATTTGGGCCAATATAATAAGGCTGGGCCGGCGCTACTCGGCCACTTACGCCACTCCTAGTTCAGATGAAATCCATGACTCTGAAACGTAAAGCTCGTCCCCACTTTCCCCAAGTAGAAACTTGTTGATACGGCTCCACCAAGAAGTCGTATCTAGTTGGAAAGGAAAACTCACCGATATTTCCCAGGCGATGCCTGTTAATGGATTAACTTGTTCCAAGAATTTTACTTCCTGAGTGTTAGGTAAGTAATCAATTCATTTATCAAAACAGCAACCTTGTTGCGAATATAAAATACACCACAGAGCCGGATCCCTCAGGTTTTGAGCGAGTATTTAAATCCCCTTAAAAAGGAAGATCTTAAATATAAAAATGAGTTTTGGGATCCGCTCTAACTTTTAAAAATCATTTTGAAGACTCGAAAACACTTTATAGAGTGTTTGGAGTAAAGCTGATTTAATGAAGTAAATCAGTCCCCAGAATATTTAGAAAATGACTGAATATTATTATTTAAATAATATTCCCATAAAGAATAATCTTTATAAAAATAATTGAAGTAGAAGTTTTAAAATTTATACTTGAAACGAATATTAAATAACCAAAGATATACTTATATGAAAGTACTATCTTTATTTGAATAATCAAAAATAAGTTTGATTATTTACACCTTATTCTTTAATAAAATAAAGAATATATCTCAGCAAATAATCGGAGTCATAGATCCTCAAATGAATATTCAAAAATATTCATTAAATAATATAAACTGAGTCATAAGCCCTCGAATGAATATTCAAATAATATTCAGATAATAAAATAAAAGGAGTCATACATCCTCAATTGAATATTCAAATAATATTCAATAAATAATATAAAGGAGTCATAAGTCCTCGAATGAATATTCAAGATAATATTCATTAATAAAATAAAGTTATCGAATAAACTTTATTCGATTAATAGTTTTGAAAACTATAACCATACATACATATAAATATATATATATAAAATCTACTCGGGATCCTCGACTCCCGGTTTTAGAAAATGTTTTTACCTTTGGGTCCCTCTACTATGGGTATATGCAAATTACTGTTATTCTCTAGCATAGGTATTATCAACTGAACCAACAGATATATATGGCAAGAATACGAAACAGGCATGCATATATATACCATATCAGCATGCTTCAATATATCGCAACATTTGCTAATTAACCAACATGCATCTATCACAAGATAATGCATATACATATATACATCACAACAACAGTATAACGGGTAGAAAACTTGCCTGAGCGACTGGGGGTTACGAATGGCTCGGGACGAGTCTGGTAACCTATAAACAACAAGTAAGTTGGAATTAAACCAAAGTCACTTGTAAATCTATATTTTAACTAACTTAGACTCTAACGCTTGTTTTGCGCTTACTGATTTTCTTAAGTCACTCGAGTACCCTCGGCTCCACCATTTTTTGTAATTTAACCTTTACGAGTTCTAAGGCGATTCCTTCGCGAGTGTCTTACCAATTGCCTAACACACTTACCATAATTGTTTCATGCATTAATTAACCCTTTTTGGTCTTTAACCTATGTTTCAAAGTAAGGCGAGGGGAAAAGTTTCGTTCGCGAAATGCCGTTACTTGAAACGGTCGTTTCTCCTAAACCGTGCATCGGAATCGAACGAACTACATATCAAAACGAAGCTCGTAACATGAGCTATCTAAACATGGCAGTGGTCATAATCTAGCAGGGGGTTCTCGGGTCCTAATGTTATGCACAAAAACAGTCTAAAGAAAATCGGACGTTACGACGGCTATGTTTACGCGATTTCCCAAATTTAAACCAATTCAAACAACCACAATTTCAACTCCAATTCACAACCCAATCAAACCTCCATCTAAACTACATTACAACAGCCCCAAATCAACTCAATATTACCAATTTATTCATCTAAACCAAGTCAAAAAAATGTGACCAAGAACTTCAAATCTAACAAGCATCACTCCTAACTCCAAAATCAACAAAACCACTTACTAAACAAAGCTCTATCATGAGTACACACTCATTACACTAACCCATCATCTAACATTATGAAATACAAACCAACAAAACTTAATACTAAGGGTTTGAGAAGTTATACCTTCCTTGGAGAGTGGAAAGTTACTAGGGAGCCTCAAAGAACCTTGATCTACCCTTATATAACCTTGATCTTGCAAATGAAATCAAGAACACAAAGTTAAAAATTTGAAAACACTATTCACCCTAATCTTTGGTGAATTAATTAGCTATGAAAATCATGGAATCTTGAGCTTAAACTTATGGCTCATCTAAGCTATAAATTATGGAAGCTAAAGAAACAAACCTCTTGATTTTTGAAGGTGTGTAGCTATGGTTTTGAAATTCTCATCCTTGCTTTTTCCAAGAAAAGCCGAGAGCAAAGGCTTGAAGAAGATGAAATGATTTTTGTGTTTTGCTTTGTTTTGCTTTTGGTTGGTTGCTTTTGATTTGTTTTAGGTTAATTACCTAATTAACCTTGATTTTGTGTGGTTATAATTCAACCACACTTCCTTCCCTCCTATGTCATGCTTGCATCACTTTGTGATGTCATCACCCTTCCTTTGTCCTCTTTCTATTGGTTGGATGACATCATCCCCACTAATCCCTTTGATTAGCTTTTAATTGTTTGCCTAATGACCGCTGATCTGTTATACGGTTCGCTTAACTTTCGTTCTCGTTTCTCGTTTGAGGGATCATACCCGGGATCTTATTACTTAGGTTCCCTTAACCTTTCTCAATACATTATATTTTTTTTATGATCCTCTATTATAATCTTTTAATTTAAATCCTTTTATCCTGTTACCTTATACTCAATTCTTTCCGTATCTATTGGATTTCCGGGAAAAATCAAAGTGTTCGGATTTGGATTCTGACGATCTTTACATACACTTATATCCCATATAAAGTACTAATAAAATCTCAGAATATCCATATCAGAACCCCTACATAGTGTGGCATGAAAAGTTTTCTCATTCAGCAAAAACACTATTCATAAGGGTTTCAAAATTTCCCAAAAATTGGGGTTATTACAATATCCCACACATCATAATGCAACACTAGGCTTGGATGATCTCGACACACAACTTAAGTCACTTGGTCGCTAAACTAGACAAAGTCTCCAAATTTTGGCTTCCTAACTCGATGTGCCTTTACTAAACTATCCAAAACCTATTGACCCTCACTTGGGCCTTTAACTCTAATGGATTTATACTATCTTGCAACCATAGTTATCAACCTAGGTCTCACTCATAAGTGCTCTAAAACTATGTGGTAAGTGAAAGTGCTCACTGGAGTAAATTTCAGAATGACATCTATGGTTTCTTGAGTGCATTAGACACTCTTAAACTACGAGTTTACCTCTAAAAATTCTACACTAGACTCTTCTGACCATAAGGCATCTCCCAAACTTGATGTGGCTCAAGGGCCTAGCTTGGGCCTCCTTGGACCTAAGCTTCAAGTCCATGCTTCCCCTGTTTTTCTGGGCAGAAAACGCCCTGACTTGAACTAACTTGCGACACATGGTTCTAACTCAAATCCTATGAACTATGGTTGGAAAAACTCCTCTGACACTCCCTCTAACTAAGGCCCAACAGGGCCTAATGAGGGCCTACCCATGACATGGTCAAAACTTCCTATTTCTAAGTTACAACAAAACTGTCCCCTGCTGGACATATTTTGTGATTCCACTCATGCACCTATCCAAATGGCTTGTAAACCTCCAACAAACACCTAAAACCTTTTATATACTCCTAATGCTAGCTTCCGGTGGCTTGGGCCTCAAAGTGCACAACAATGACATGGTCAAAACTCACTCTAAACCTCAGGGTACCAAACTGATTTTCTGCAGAAGCTAAGACTCTCCTTTCTCCAAGGTTCTCACTTAACAACCCAACCACCAACAACAAAAATACCCAAACCATAAATTAACTATGGTGATCTACTGAACTAACCCCCTTACACTCAAAATTGACTTAGTGGAGATCATCCTTACCTAAGGTGCAACATAGAAAAACAAAAGAAATCACATTATACAAATTACAAGTCATCAAGTTTTCAAGGACAACAACTTTAACCTTTATGATAAATATAAACGAAATAACATCACATTTTAAGAAGCACAATTCTTAGTTAATATCTTAACTTAACTAAAATTAAGGTTTACTATCAAGATATCAATCCGAATGATCAAGAACTTTCAAGAATTCAAGAGAAATTTGCATGCATGCATGCATGACTTCGAGTCTTACTAATCAAAACAACATGCTTTCCAAATAAATTTTTTATTTTAACTCAACATGCAAGCCTATCATGGTTTATATCTAAATGACCACCTAACATGAAAAGGTTTTTACCAAGATTTCACTAAGATTTTCATGTTATTATCACAAAAACACACAAAATGAAACAAAGCAACGAAAACATCATTAAGAACCATTCATTCGGCTCCCTCAAGGTCATGGCCGAATGAAATGGAAGGGAAAATGACCATTAAAATCAAGAGCCTCATTCTCATGACTTGGCATTTCACCATTCCTTGTAGTTCCCTCAATAATACAACCTTACAGCCATGAGAATTAAGAATGTACTTTGAATTCCAACTAAAACTATGCCATGCAAGATCAAAACTTAAACTTTTTACTCAAACTTATGTGGATTATATATGATCAAGATATAGGAAGTAACATTTACTTGAATGAGAGATGGAAGCTTGAATGAAGAATAAAGAAAAGGGAGGGGGTAGGGCTTCGGCCAAAAAGCCGAGAGGAAGGAGCCGAGAGGAGAGGGGGATAAAGGAGGTGGTGTGGAAATGGTGGAGTGAAAGTGGAGTGATAATCATATTTTTTTAGTTTTTTTTATGCTTTTGATTTAACCACAAGTGAGTGGATATGAGAATTTACAAGAGTAGCCTTCCAACATAGTTAGGTAGATTTGCATGCAAGGACAAGGTGGTAATTTGGCTAGTAGAATGAAAGTGAGTGGGGTTGGAAATGCCTTCCTTGCCCCTTAATTGAATAGAAGAGTATTTGCATGCAAGGGTAACCATGTAATTTGATAATTACTAAGCAACTAATTTTCTAAGATTTATTTTTATAAAATAAAATAAAAGTTCAAAAATTACAAAATTTATACCATAAAATAACTTTGATTTTTAGAAATTTTATAAAATCACTCTCAAAATTTGTGAACAAAATAACTTTTAAAAGAAAATATTTCCAAGGCTTAGAATATTCCTTATAAATCAAAAATAAAGGAAATAAATAAACTTTTACTTTGAAAAATCATATACTACATACAACAAATTTATAATGCAGAAATTTTCACTCACATAAACGTACAATCATTGAATATATTTTCATTCGGCTTTAATACTATACAAAATCCACAAATAATATTACACGAAAATACCGGTCGGAACATCCTCTCCCCCTTAAGGGATTCTGTCCCCAGAATCTTAGAGAACAGATGTACCGGGAACGCATATCAGACTCTAACTCCCAAGTTGATTCTTCGACCTTGGGGTTCCTTCAAAGTACTTTCAGTAACTTTACCGACTTATTCTTAAGATTCTATACTTGTCAGTCGAGTAATTTGACAGGTTGCTCCACAAAGGACAGGTCTGCCTGAATTTCTACAGGTTCATATTCTATCACATGGATGGTGTCAGGATTGTACTTTTTAAGCAACGACACATGTAACACATTATGCACATGTTGATACTGAGGCCGTAAGGCTAACTCGTAGGCTACCTTCCCCACTTGACTCAAAATCTCAAAAGGACCTATATATCTAGGTTCTAACTTCCCCTTCTTGCCAAATCTAGATAACCTTTTTCTTGGTGACACCTTCAACAAAACTGCTTCGCCTGCTTGAAATCGAACATCCTTACGCGTTGTATCTGCATACTTCCTCTGTCTATCTTGAGTAGCAAGCAACTTTCTCTGAATTAACTTGACAGTGTTATGCAGCTGTTGTACCAATTCCGAGCCTAGAATCCTTCCTTCTCCTACTTCATCCCAACTTGTCGGTGATCTACATTTTCATCCGTACAAAGCTTCGTATGGTGGCATGCCAATACTGGAGTGATAGCTGTTGTTGTAAGAGAATTTAATCAATGGAAAGTGGTCGTCCCAACTTCCTACAAAATTGATTGCACAACTGCGCAACATGTCTTCGATTGTTTGAATTGTCCTTTCGCTCTGACCATCAGTCTGCGGGTGGTATGCCGTACTCATGTTCAACTTCGTGCCAAGACTTTCTTGAAACTGCTTCCAGAATCTCGAGTTAAATCGGGGATCTCTGTCTGAAACTATTGATATGGGTACTCCATGTCTTAGTACGATTTCACGCACGTACAGATGAACCAATTTGTCCAATGACGACTTCTCATTAATTGAAAGGAAATGCGCCGACTTCGTAAGGCAATCAACTATAACCCATATAGCGTCATGTCTGAATTTTGTTCGCGGTAGTCCCACTATAAAGTCCATAGCAATATTTTCCCATTTCCATTTTGGAATCTTTAGGGGCTGAATTAATCCGCTTGGTCGTTGATGTTCTGCCTTCACTTTCTGACAAGTATAACACTTTGCAACCCATTCTGCCACGTCTCGCTTCATATTTGGCCACCAAAAGTTCTGCTTTAAGTCCCGATACATCTTCGTGCTTCCCGGGTGGATCGAAAATCTTGAATTGTGGGCTTCTTGTAGGATCTCATTCTTCAATTCAGGTACATGAGGAATCCAAATTCTTGAGGAAAACCTTAGTATACCTTGCTCATCCCTTTGAGTGCCAATCTCTTCTCCAATCAACTGATTCTTCTCTCTCTCCATTACTTTTTCCTGACATTTCCTTATCCTTTCCACTAGTGTTGGCTGAAAAGTTATTGCACGACAAACTTCTTCAACTATTCCATAATCACAAAGTTCTAATCCAAATTTCTTAATCTCTTCAGACAATTCCTTTGGTGTTGCCATAATATTCAATCTCTCCTTTCTACTTAAAGCATCGGCTACAACATTCGCCTTTCCAGGATGATAATTTATCGAGCAATCGTAGTCCTTGATCAATTCCAACCATCTCCTTTGCCTCATATTGAGCTCCTTCTGAGTGAAAATGTACTTTAAACTCTTGTGATCCGTGTATATTTCATACTTTTCTCCGTAGAGGTAATGTCTCCAAATCTTAAGTGCGAACACTATGGCGGCTAGTTCCAATTCATGCATCAGGTACTTTAATTCATGTGGTTTTAACTGTCTTGACGCATACGCGATCACCTTATTGTGTTGCATTAGCACACAGCCCAATCCTTTATGTGAAGCGTCGCTGAAAATCACAAAGTTTCCTTGGTCATCTGGTAGTACTAACACCGAAGCTGTTACCAATCTCTGTTTTAACTCTTGAAAGCTATTCTCACATTCTGCACTCCATTCGAACTTCTGATTCTTCCTAGTTAACTTAGTCAATGGCGTGGCAATTTTCGAAAAATCCTTGACAAACCTTCTATAATACCCTGCCAATCCTAGAAAACTTCGCACTTCTGTAGGTGTCTTTGGCCTCTCCCAACTCATAATCGCCTCAATCTTTGCCGGATCTACTTTAACTCCTTCATTTCCAATGACATGCCCCAAAAATTGAACTTCCTTTAACCAAAACTCACATTTGGAAAACTTGGCATACAACTTCTCTTGTCGGAGTATCTCCAATGCTATCCATAGGTGCTGCTTATGTTCTTCTTCCGACTTAGAATAAATAAGGATTTCATCAATGAATACCACTACGAACTTGTCCAAATACTTTTTAAATACCCGATTCATTAGATCCATAAATGTGGCTGGGGCATTAGTCAATCCAAACAACATTACTAAGAATTTATAATGTCCGTATCTGGTCCTGAATGCTGTCTTGGGAATATCTTCTTCCTTGATCTTTAGTTGATGGTATCCTGATCTCAAGTCAATCTTTGAAAAGCACTTTGTTCCCTTCAGCTGATCAAATAGGTCCTCTATTCTTGGTAGCGGGTAGCGGTTCTTGATCGTTACCTTATTCAACTGTCGATAATTTATACATAGCCGCATACTTCCAAATTTCTTCTTTACAAACAGAACAGGTGCTCCCCATGGTGATGTACTTGGCCGAATCACTCCTTTATCCAACAATTCTTGTAGCTGGCTCGCCAACTCTTTCATTTCTGCTGGTGCCATCATATATGGGGCCTTTGAAACTGATTATGTGCCCGGAGCAAGGTTGATCTCGAATTCGATTTGTCGATCTGGTGATAAGCCTGGTAGTTCGTCTGGAAACGCATCTGGGAACTCATTAACTACAGGGATATCTTTTATGCTGGGACTGCCTTTTTCTGAATCCACTACATAAGCTAGGAATGACTCACAACCTTTCCTAACTAACTTCTTAGCCTGAACGATTGTAAGAAACACTTGCTCTTGCCTCTGTCACTTAAATACTACCTTCTCTCCTCTCTTCGTCTTTAAATACACTTTCTTGGTCTTACAATTAATCTGGGCGTTATTCTTCCCTAACCAATCCATTCCTAAAATTATATCGAACTCTCCCAACTTGAAGAATATCAAGTCGGCTGAAAACTTATGCCCCGAGATATCAATCTCACACTTCGGACAGAATTGATTCACATGAATCTTCTCTTAGTTCGCAATTACCACATTTACTACCTCGCTCATAATCATTTTATCACATTGAAGTTTATCAACAAAAGTTTCTGATATGAAAGATCTTGTTGCTCCCGAATCAATCAATACTTTAGCTTTGACATTATTGTGTAAAAGTGTACCTGCTATCATCTCAGAGTTCTGAACAGCATCCTTCATTTTCAAATCGAATGTCCTTGCTGTTGCTTGCGGAGTTGTTGTAGGTGGTGAAGGTAATGCCAATACCTCGGCTGGCATGCTTGCACTGGTACTTGCCACATTCATTAGAGCTTTGACTGGTCCGGTTGTCTTGCACTCCCTAGCTATGTGTCCAGTCTTTCCACACTTGTAACATGTAACTCCTGGCTTCAGCATCTTACACTCATTTGCCAAATGTCCCTTCTGGTTGCACCTATAGCATGTCATGCTCAGCTTATTACACACTCCGGGGTGCCTCCTTCTACAATGCTTGCATTCCGGTCTCTGGAATCTGTTTTCTCCAACTTGTCCTTGGCTTGCCTGGTTGTTCCCCTTCGATTCTTGTCTTTTGCCCAAATTTCCCTTCTTTTGAAAATTTCCGCCCTTATGGAATCCAATCCTCTTTACATTCTGATCTTGTGAATTTCCGGCTTCAGACTTTTCTCCATAAAATGGAACCTTTCTCTTCTTGTTATCCCTTTCCTTTCTGGACTGCATCCCATTGTTCTCAATCAGAGCAGCTTTCTGTACTACTCCCGCATAAGTATCAAGCTCAAACATAGCCACTCTATCTCTGATCCAAGGCTCCAATCCTTGTTGAAATCTCTTTCCTTTTTCCTCCTCAGTGCTGGTATACTTTTTCACAAACCTTGACAACTCAGTGAACTTCTTCTCATACTCCAGTACAGACATATTCCCTTGCTTCAACTCAAGACATTTAAGCTCCATCTGATTCTGCATGTACTTAGGGTAATACTTTTCCAGAAATAACTTCTTAAATCTTTCCCAAGAAACCTGCTGAGTTGCTTCCATAGCTTTTACTGATTCCCACCAATAGATGACTTCGCCCTTCAAGAAGTAAGTACCATATGGCGTCTTCTGATCGTCTCCTAACTGTACCAACTCAAAAGCCCTTTCCATTTCCTTAATCCATGTGTTAGCTATTATTGGATCAGTGGTATCATGAAATGCAGGTGGATTCACATTCTGAAAAGCCTTGAAAGTGACAACTTGTCGAGGTGGTACTGGTGGATCAGGTGGTTGGTGTGGTTCATGGTTATCTTGGTTTTCAATTCGTTATTGAAGAGTTAGTTGTTGTTGAGCTATAGCATCGGTTTGTTGTTGCAAAGTTTCCAGTAATCGAAGAATATTTGGAACTGGGGTAGATGTGGTTGTTGGGTTCTTTTTTTTGGGTGGCATGATCCTGAAATAAGATTTATATTAAAACAGGTATGAATAATGAAATAATTTGAGGGTATCGCATGGCATTCTTATTTACATATGAGGTCAAGTTTCGAATTAAACATATATGGTGATGCATACAAAGGCGTAAAATAACAGTTGAGAGCAAATGGAATGATAGTGCATAATAATTGAAATTTTAAGGACACAATACATTGGGATTAGGACGAAGTCTGATTCTAGGAACAACATGCTTATTTAAAGGAAACAACTGGGAATTCTACGAAGTCTGATAATACAACAACATGAAAGGTAAATAATGGAAAGAACTAAGCCTCCACTCCATCAGAACGGGGTTTGGTAGTCTTCTCCTCTCGAAGCATCTTCACAATGCTCTGGAGCTCATCCGCCACCATCTGGATGATATACTGGCTGGTGCGGTCTCGGTGTGATGGCATCTCCTCAAGCTTAGTGTTGACGTACTGAACCAGAGTCTCAAGTCTCGCAGTCATCTGCTCCTTAGGTTTCCCTTCATAGTTTCGGCTGCCCGGGAACACGTTCTTCAGTCGGTCTATCAATCAGTCGTACTTGCCCTGAAGCATGTTAAACTCGCGCCTCAACTCAGCATACACGGAGAAAGCAATAGTGTCGTCCGACCCAGAGGATGACGAGGAATGCACCCTTTGCTGACAAACCACTAAGAGGAGTATTAATAATAATAAATCTACTTACCTACTTTCTCGCATATTATCTATAGCCTAAACATATATCCTATAACCTATTTGGGCTGTCCAGGGACTCTAAACCGTAGCTCTGATACCAAAACCTGTCACACCCCCAACTTAACAAACAAAATAAATATAACTATTACAATATTTATAAGAAAGTAAACATAACTGAATCCAAGATCTTACAGTTTAGGGTTTGGAACAACCCAACACTACCATCAATTACAACTGATTTTAATATCGAGTCCTCACACAAAACTATCTCTTATTCTACCTGAGCTCGGACATACGCATCGGCGTCACAGGTCTTACGTGATGTCTGCTTGAATCTAACCATAGCTGCTAGCTGTAATATCAGGGTAAAGCAAGGAGTGAGCCAAATGCTCAACAAGTGCTAAACTATATGGTACAAAACATAAATCGAGATATATATAAAAGAATGACAATGCGGAGGCATAACCAATGTTAACAAGAGATAAAACTTTGAGTGATGGCATCATTTTCTTGAATGAAAACATTTTCAAAATCATAACTTAATCAAAATCATTTTATGACGCTACAGATTACAGCCGGTGATCAGCCACGAAGTAATCCCGAACCTCGCTGGGTTCTAAAACATTAATGGGATCTCTAGGAAACTTTTAAACCTACAATATAAGTGTGGAAAGGACTCGCGTCTCAGTCTAGATCCACTATTCACATAAAACATTTATCCCCCTTTGGGACTGAAAATCCATATTTTAATTATTTCAAAAACGGATGCCGATTTATGATAAAATCTCTTAAGTAGTAAACATTTTTATCAAGGGATTATAGATCAACTTGAAACACTGGAAATATGACACTAAATCTCAGGGCCATGATCCACTAGACTTTACTATATTAGGGTAATTGAGAGGTTTCCATAAACAAGAACTTTGACAAGGAGATTTAGCAAAGCTATTGGATAATATGAAAGAATAATGCCAAACTAGGCTTAAAGCAAATGTTTTCGACAAGGTACAAGTACTAGAACATCAAGAAGATAAGCTTCATGAATACTAGGGGTGTTAAGGTATGAAGAAATGATCTTTAGCTCAAGGTAATTCAGGATTTTCGAACTTTAGGGCAAGAAAAAGGGTTATCAATCAATTGAGAACAACTTTGAAGAATATCTGGCTTTTAGGTATCAAAGTACAATTTCTATTGGGGTTCAAATATCAGGGTGAGATGTCAATATTTTAGGAATCAATAGCATGTTAATCAAGAGGATCAATCAAATATTATATCAAATCTTTATTTTATCATGGCATTTCAATTACTTTGATATACTAACGTGATACGACTTTTGATCTACTGGCAATATGTACTTGAGGGTTCATGGCATTTCTATATAATATAAAGATAGATTTAAGAATCGCTTGGTTCAAGCATATCAAGATAACTCAGGATAATCGCATCAATATATATGAACGAATTATTACACATTTGCAGTGAATACGAAAGACAGGTTGAATCACTTGCCTTGAGAAAGGCTAGTCTGGTCTGGCTGGTAGGAGCAACTGGAAGCTTTACTCGACCTTTATGGCAAGTTTACCCTCGTCTCGAGATCCTACATAAATAATAATAACCTCATTATAATATATTCTCACCAACTCAACCTATTTACAACCCGAAATTAAACACAAATGGCACTTAGGCCTATATGCACTCAATTTATAATCACCTTATAAATACCATAGTCCACATAGCCACATATACTCATATATCATACTTTAATATCAAATAATATCACACACATCATAATGTAACACTAGGCTTGGATGATCTTGACCCACAACTTAAGTCACTTGGTCGCTAAACTAGACAAAGTCTCCAAATTTTGGCTTCCTAACTCGATATGCCTTTACTAAACTATCCAAAACCTATTGACCCTCACTTGGGCCTTTAACTCTAATAGCTTTATACTATCTTTCAACCATAGTGGTCAACCTAGGTCTCACTCATAAGTGCTCTAAAACTATGTGGTAAGTGAAAGTGCTCACTGGAGTAAATTTCAGAATGACATCTATGGTTTCTTGAGTGCATGAGACACTCTTAAACTACAAATTTACCTCCAAAACTTCTACAATAGACTCTTCTGACCATAAGGCATCTCCCAAACTTGATGTGGCTCAAGGGCCTAGCTTGGGCCTCCTTGGGCCTAAGCTTAAAGTCCATGGTTCCCCTATTTTTCTGGGCAGAAAACGCCCTGACTTGAACTAACTTGCGACACATGGTTCTAACTCAAATCCTATGAACTATGGTTGTAAGAACTCCTCTGACACTCCCTCGAAATAAGGCCCAACAGGGCCTAACGAGGGCCTACCCATGACATGGTCAAAACTTCCTATTTCTAAGTTGCAACAAAACTGTCCCCTGCTCGACAGATTTTGTAATTCCACTCGTGCACCTATCCAAAGGACTTGTAAACCTCCAACAAACACCTAAAACCTTTTATGTACTCCTAGTTCTAGATTCTGGTGGTTTGGGCCTTAAAGTGCACAAAAATAACATGGTCAAAACTCACTCTAAACCTCAGTGTACCAAACTGATTTTCTGCAGAAGCTAAGACTCTCATTTCTCCAAGGTTCTCACTTAACAACCCAACCACCAACAACCAAAATACCCAAACCATAACTTAACTATGGTGATCTAATGAACTAACCCCCTTACACTCAAAATTGACTTAGTGGAGATCATCCTTACCTAAGATGCAACATAGCAAAATAAAGGAAATCACATTATACAAATTACAAGTCATCAAGTTTTCAAGGACAACAACTTTAACCTTTATGATAAATATAAACGAAATAACATCACATTTTAAGAAGCACAATTCTTAGTTAATATCTTAACTTAACTACAATTAAGGTTTACTATCAAGATATCAATCCGAATGATCAAGAACTTCCAAGAATTCAATAGAAATTTGTATGCATGCATGACTTCGAGTCTTACTAATCAAAACAACATGCTTTCCAAATAAATTTTTTATTTTAACTCAACATGCAAGCCTATCATGGTTTATATCTAAATGACCACCTAGCATGCAAAGGTTTTTACCAAGATTTCACTAAGATTTTCATGTTATTATCACAAAAACACATAAAATGAAACAAAGCAACCAAAACATCATTAAGAACCATTCATTCGGCTCCCTCAAGGTCATGGCCGAATGAAATGGAAGGGAAAATGACCATTAAAATCAAGAGCCTCATTCTCATGACTTGGCATTTCACCATTCCTTGTAGTTCCCTCAATAATACAACCTTACAGCCATGAGAATTAAGAATGTACTTTGAATTCCAACTAAAACTATGCCATGCAAGATCAAAACTTAAACTTTTTACTCAAACTTATGTGGATTATATATGATCAAGATATAGGAAGTAACATTTACTTGAATGAGAGATGGAAGCTTGAATGAAGAATGAAGAAAAGGGAGGGGGTAGGGCTTCGGCCAAAAAGCCGAGAGGAAGGAGCCGAGAGGAGAGGGGGAGAAAGGAGGTGGTGTGGAAATGGTGGAGTGAAAGTGGAGTGATAATCATATTTTTTTGGTTTTTTTATGCTTTTGATTTAACCACAAGTGAGTGGATATGAGAATTTACAAGAGTAGCCTTCCAACATAGTTAGGTAGATTTGCATGCAAGGACAAGGGGGTAATTTGGCTAGTAGAATGAAAGTGAGTGGGGTTGGAAATGCCTTCCTTGCCCCTTAGTTGAATAGAAGAGTATTTACATGCAAGGGTAACCATGTAATTTGATAATTACTAAGAAACTAATTTTCAAAGATTAATTTTTATAAAATAAAATAAAAGTTCAAAAATTACAAAATTTATACCATAAAATAACTTAGATTTTTAGAAATTTTATAAAATCACTCTCAAAATTTGTGAACAAAATAACTTTTAAAAGAAAATCTTTCCAAGGCTTAGAATATTCCTTATAAATCAAAAATAAAGGAAATAAATAAACTTTTACTTTGAAAAATCATATACTACATACAACAAATTTATAATGCAGAAATTTTCACTCACACAAACGTACAATCATTGAATATATTTTCATTCGGCTTTAATATTATACCAAATCCATAAATAATATTACACGAAAATACCGATCGTAATATATCATGCATTCTAAGCGTAAGCAATAGATTAACCTCAAAAACCATCAAACCATGACAACAATCTAGTCCTTAAGCATACTCTAAGACTTAGTGAAATTACAAGTGTTTCTAGCATGTATGTTAACCTAACAAGATTCAACATCACTCTAACGCTATCACTACACTCGCATCAATATCACATATTAATCGGTAAAGCAATACAAAGGGATTATGGTATATGCATGAGCTATATGACATGATAAATAAAGCTAAAAAATAAAAAAAAAACTATAAAAAAACTATTTGGAAAAAATATGCAACTATATGAACTAAACTAACATGAAAATACAACTACATGACACGCACAAATACGTTCCTTAACTACCACCCCAAACTTAAAATCTTCATTGTCCTCAATGAAGATAATAAAAAGGAACACAGGGTATACCTACTCTGACGAATCATCATCATCATCACCCTCAGAGGGTAGAGTGTCAGGAGGTGGATAAGCAGAATCCTCACCATAAACGGGCCCCTAGATGTTAGCTCCAAGGCCTCTAAATGCAATCCCAAGTGCTTGGGTTAGCTCCTGCGCAAACCGACTCTATGACTCATATATCGCATCCATCCTCCTGGAAAGCCTCATGTACTGGACATTAGCCAATCCCGAACCATCTCCTCCCTGATCTCTCGAAGAGCCTGCCTCTCCCTGAGCCTGACTGGACCTAGCCATGGTAGCACCAGCTGCTGGAACTTCTCCTGGAAGGTGATATCCTAAACCATGTGACTCGGGCTCTCCACCTGTCCACTCCTGCAATGCATTCAACATCGATGAATCAATAGGAGCGGCCGGCATCTACAGCTGCTCATAAGACGACCACTGGACTCCACATGCCTTGCAAAGCTTCATGACAATAGAGGCCTACGGGATAGAGTACTGCGATTTCCCCCTCAAAAACTTCAAAATCCCTTGGTAGATGAATTCACCAAGGTCCACATAATATTCATCATTCAGAATCCCCCATAACAATCTCGCCCTCTCCACTGTAACCTCATGTGCATGCGAAGAAGGAAGAATATTAGCACATATAAATGCATTCCAAGCACGAGCATACCTGTTCATCGCGACAGCAGGGAAACTCCGATAATCGTTGGTTCCCCTTTTGAACTTCCACACTGTGCTCGGCTGATAGAGAGTAGCAATAATCAAGTCCAAATGAAAGTGCTCAGGGGCCTTTGCATTCCAATTCTCCTCTTGTGGTTTCCTTTGTCGCTGCCCATAACACAGCGAATCGCCTCAGGCTGATAATCAATAATAAGCCCACGAATAACAGAAAACCCATTCTTGTCGGCCTTGGCGTTCGCATAGAACTTGCGAACAACACTCATCGGTACAGCCTCAGGTGACTCACAGAACATAATCCATCCCTTCTCAGCAATCATCAGCAGCAACTCACCATCCCTCCATGATGGAAATAACCCCATCTCCTTTATAATCGGCTTAGTCAAAAGCTTGGCATACTCTTCTTCAGCAGCCCTATCCAACAATCGGGGCCTCGCAGCAGTATTCCTCGAAGAATCAATAGCAGTCGGATTGGTGCTACTGCTACCCACATTGCGTGATCTCTTTGGGGCCATGAAAACTGAGAATAAGAGTTGGAAAGTTTGTGTTCGGTGTGTAGGAGAGATTTTGTAGAGTTGAAAGTGTGTGGGATGTGTATGTAGAGGTTGTATGTATTTATAGGGAAAAATTAGGGTTAGAATTTGATTAGGAGTGGGGATTGTGGCTAAGTATGGGGAGAATTTGTGGGTTAATGGGTGATATGGTTTCTGTAAATTTTGTTTTTGTTTTGTTTATTTTTTTATAGGCTAAAAAATGATTTTTCAAAAATCAGGGGCGCACGCGGCCGCCTGGAACAGCAGGCGGGCGCCTGGAAGGGTTCTGGAAAAAAAAAATTCTGCCAACTTTTTTCGGATTTTTTTGGGTTTTTCGATAAAGTACTAAATTCTAAGGTGTCCTATGGTCTCATATCTTGGGTTGCCTCCCGAGAAGCGCTTCTTTTACGTCATTATCTTGACGTAGAGTAATGCGATCACGTTGACAATAAAACGACACTAACCACTTCATGGTTTGCCGTATCCCCATAATAGTGCTTCAATCTCTGAGCATTTACTTTAAATGCTTGGCCCGGATCGTTCTCAAAAATCTCCACCGCTCCATGTGAAAACATTATGTTTTGACGATAAATGGTCCAGACCACCTTAATTTCAACTTTCCAGGAAAAAATCGGAGACGAGAATTGAATAGAAGAACTTGTTGCCCGACACGAATGACTTAGGCGATAGCTTCCTGTCATGCCACCTTTTTACCTTTTTCTTGTATATTTTGTTGTTTTCGTACGCTTGAAGTCGAAATTCATCAAGTTCATTTAACTGAAGCATTCGCTTCTTCCCAGCTGCATCTAGAACAAGGTTTAACTTCTTCAATGCCTAATAAGCCTTATGCTCAAGCGCCGCAGGTAAATGACATCCCTTACCATAGACAAGTTGAAACGGGGACATCCCAAGTAGAGTCTTGTATGTTGTTCTATAAGCCCAAATAGCTTCATCGAGCTTCAAAGACCAATCTTTCCTTGACGGACAAACGACTTTCTCTAGAATGTGCTTGATCTCTCTGTTAGACACTTCAGCTTGACCATTAGTTTGCGGATGATAGGCAGTAGTAATGCGATGATTCACATTGTAGCGTTGCATCATAGAAGTGAACTTATGATTGCAGAAATGCGACCCTTCGTCACTTATGATAACTCGTGGCATTCCAAACCTTGTGAATATCTGCTTATGAAGAAAACTCAACACTACCTTTGCATCATTAGTCGGTAGAACTTTGACTTCTACCCATTTCGAGATATAATCGACTGCCATCAAGATGTACTGATTATTGCAGGACGAGATAAATGGTCCCATGAAATCGATTCCCCAAACATCGAAGACCTCAACTTCAAGCATCACATGTAAAGGCATCTCATCCTTTCTGGAAAGATTCCCAACTCTTTGGCAATGATTACACCTTAAAATGAACTGATGTGCATCCTTAAACAATGTAGGCCAGAAAAAACCTGCTTGAAGAATATGAGCTGCTGTCTTTTCACCACCATAATATCCACCATAAGCTGTGGAATGACAGTCTCGTAATATCCCCTCCATCTCACAGAATGGGATACATCTCCTGATGATCTGGTCAGCTCCTTGTCTAAACAAATATGGTTCATCCCACATGTACCACTTTACCTCATGGAAAAACTTTTTCTTTTGAGCCGCATTCATATTAGGAGGCATTATATTGCTAACAAGATAGTTCACAATGTTTGCGAACCATGGCTCTTCCTCTTGAATTGCGAACAACTGCTCATCCGGAAAAGATTCGTTGATCAATGTCTTATCATGTGAAGTAGAATCGGGATTCTCCAATCTAGAGAGATGGCCAGCTACTTGATTTTCAGTACCTTTCCGATCCTTGATCTCTAACTAAAATTCATGTAGTAAGAGAACCCAACGAATAAGTCTAGGCTTCAAATCCTTCTTTGAGACCAGATAGCGGATGGCAGCGTGATCAGTAAACACTGTCACCATTGTCCCAAGTAGATAAGATCAAAATTTTTCAAAACCAAAAACTATAGCCAAAAGCTCCTTCTCAGTAGTGGTGTAGTTCAGTTGGGCTTCATTTAGTGTCTTACTAACATAGTAGACCACATGAAAGATATTAGTCTTTCGCTGCCCAAGAACTGCTCCCACTGCATAATCACTTGTATCACACATCATCTCAAAAGGTTCTCTCCAATCCGGTGTCGTAATAACTGGTGCGGTGATTAAACTCTTCTTGAGAGTCTCAAATGCTGCCAATCATTCTTCATCAAATTTGAAAGGCACATCTTTTTCGAGCAAGTTGCACAACGGCTTAGATATCTTAGAGAAGTCCTTGATGAAACGCCGATAAAAACCTGCATGACCAAGAAAGCTACGGATTCCTTTCACAGAAATAGGTGGCAAAAGATTTTCAATAATGCCCACCTTGGCTTTATCCACCTCAAGACCTTTACTATAGACCTTATGCCCAAGAATGATGCCTTGTTGCACCATGAAGTGACATTTTTCCCAATTGAGCACCAGATTGGTCTCAACACACCTTTTGAGCACCAAATGAAGATTATTCAAGCATTCATCATACGAATGTCCAAAAACAGAGAAGTCGTCCATGAACACTTCGACATTATTCCTAATCATATCATAGAAAATAGCCATCATGCATCTCTGAAAAGTGGAAGGTGCACCATATAAGCCAAAAGAAACTCTGCAAAAAGTAAACGTGCGAAATGGACAAGTGAAAGTAGTCTTCTCTTGATCTTGTTGTGCAATGCAAATCTGATTGTAGCCCAAATAGCCATCCAGAAGACAATAATACTCATGACCAGCCAACCTGTCAAACATCTGATCAATAAATGGAAGAGGGAAGTGATCCTTCCTCGTGGCTTTATTCAACTTCCTGTAGTCCATGCATACCCTCCATCCTGTGACTGTTCGAGTGGGGATGAGCTCGTTCTTTTCATTTTCTACCACGGTAATACCTCATTTCTTAGGTACGCATTACACGAGGCTCACCCAAGAACTGTCAGAAATAGGATATATAATTCTTGCATCCAGCCACTTTAGAATTTCTTTCTACACCACTTCTTTCATGATAGGATTAAACCTTCGCTGTTGCTCAACAGTCGGCTTGCTATCTTCCTCTAGCAGAATTTTATGCATGCAGTACGAAAGGCTGATCCCTTTTATATCTTCTATAGTCCATCCGATGGTCGATTTGAATTCTCTCAAAACCCTCAAGAGCTTGTCCTCATCACTACCTGAGAGGTCAGATGCAATAATAACAGGCAAAGTAGATGCATCACCTAAAAAAGCATACCTCAAGTGTTTAGGCAATGGTTTAAGCTCCAAAGTAGGTGCTTCTTTAATAGATGGTTTGAGCTTTCGTTTCCAAGGAGAAGCATTTAGATATTGTAGCTGCTCATTGCCTTCATCATCTTCACTGTCAAAATCCCCCAAAAAGGCTTTTTCTAAGGCATCAGACCTTAGCACATGATCAAGTTCTGAAATAACTGCAGAATCGACCAAATCCACCTTGAAGCACTTCTCATCTTCTGTAGGGAATTTCATCGCATTGAACACATTGAATGTCACATCTTGATCTTGCACACTCATAGCGAGTTCACCTTTTTGCACATCTATCAAGGTACAGCCTGTAGCCAAGAAAGGTCTTCCCAAGATTATGAGAATCTTCTTATCTTCCTCGAAATCCAGAATGACAAAATCTGCAGGAAAGATGAGCTTGTCTACCTTTACTAGCACGTCCTCCATAATGCCTCGTGGGTATGTAATTGAACGATCAGCCAATTGTAGAGACATGTAGGTGGGCTTCGGATCAGGCAAATTCAGCTTTTTGAAGATAGACAACGACATCAGATTGATGCTTGCTCCCAAATCGCAAAGGCACTTGTCAAATGACAACTTGCCAATGGTGCAAGGAATGGTGAAGCTACCTGGATTCTTAAGCTTTGGAGGTAACTTTTATTGCAGAACGGCACTGCACTCTTCCGTCAGAGCAACGGTATCAAGATCATTCAGTTTCACCTTCCTCAAAAGAATACCTTTCATGAATTTTGCATAACTAGGCATTTGTTCAAGAGCCTCAGCGAAAGGTATGTTGATGTGAAGTTTCTTGAAAACCTTTAGAAACTTACCAAATTATTTGTCCAGCTTTTGTTTTTGTCATCGCTTAGGAAAATGTGGTGGAGGATAGAGTTGTTTCTCCCCTGTTTTACCCTCAGGAAGAGTGTGTTCAATAGTAGTCTTCCTTGGTTCCCCCTCTTTCTCCTTTTGCCTTCCTTCTTCATCTACAACTTCAACTTCTACATCTTTTGCTTTTTCAGCATCAGCAACTTTTCCAGACCTTAAGGTGACAGCTTTGACTTGCTCTTTAGCTTCCTTCCTGCCTGGCACTTCAGTATCGCTGGGAAGTGTGTCGGGTTGACGATTGAGCAAGGCATTGGCTATTTGTCCAATTTAATTTTCCAAGGTCTTGATCGAAACTACCGGACTTTTGCATAACAGCTTTAACTCCTCGAAATCAGCACTAGAAGGTGGAGCAACACCTCCTTGTTGAGAATATGTTTACCTTTGAGCAAATTGTTGAGGTTGCTGGAATCCAGGTGGATTAAACTGTTTACTTGCACTTGATGATATGGTTACTAAACAGCATTTTGATTATTGCTCCAACTGAAATTGGGATGATTTCTGTTATTGGGATGATAAGTAGCGGGCACAGGCTGCTGCGGTCTCTGAAAATTGTTCTCATACTGAACATATTCATTAACAAGAGAACACTGATCTGTAGCATGAGAGCCTGCACAAATCTCACAGACACTAGCTATTTGATTTACTCCATAGTTTGCTAAAGAATCGACCTTCATAGACAGCGCCTGGAGCTGCGCTGCAATAGCTGTAGCTGCATCAACTTCCAGAATATCTGCTACCTTCTCAGGCATCATCCTTTGAGTTGGGTTTTAATACTCGTTCGCAGCCATAGTTTCAATGAGATTATAGGCCTCAGTATAGCTTTTGGCCCACAAGGCGCCTCTAGAAGTTGCATCGAGCATGGGCCGAGATTGGGCCCTCAAACCATTATAGAAACCAATGATCACCATCCAGTCAGGCATACCATGATGTGGACACTTTCTCAACATCTCCTTGTAGCGCTCCCAAGCCTCACACATAGATTCTCCTTATTGCTGTGCAAACTGAGTAAGAGCATTCCTCATAGCTGCAATTTTGGCCATTGGATAGAACTTCACCAGAAACTTTTGCGCAAGATCTTCCCAAGTAGTGATGGATCCAACTGGCAAAGAATGTAACCAGTCCTTAGCTTTATTCCTCAGAGAGAATGGGAAAAGCCTCAGCTTGATAGCCTCATCAGTGACACCGTTATATTTGAAAGTACTACAGATCTCGACAAAATTCCTGATATGCATGTTGGGATCTTCAGCAGTCGCAGCACCTCCGAAAGAAACAGAATTATGCACCATCTGAATAGTGCCCGGCTTAATTTCAAAAGTATTGGCCTGAATAGCCGGATGAATGATGCTTGACTTAATGTCATCAATTTTAGGCCGAGAAAAGTCCATAAGAGCTGAATCAGCTTGAACTACACAATCACCCATTATTTCAGGTTCTTTCTCTTCACTCTCTTTATCCGAATCTTCAAAAACTATCTTCTCCGGAAAGTCAAGAGCTGTGTCTGTCTCCTCAGCTTTATCCAGATTTCTCTTGCGAGTGCGAGAATATGTTTGCATAAACGCTCGCTAGAGTACCTGAAACACAACTGGAAGCAGTAAGTAACAAGTCTTAATCAATGAATCCTAATGACCACTGATGGCAAGTACATAAACTAAAAAAATTAACACCTAGTCCCCGGCAGCGGTGCCAAAAACTTTTTAGGCACAAAGCATGCGCTAAATAAATCATGCAAGTATACGCGTTCGCAAGTAATATAGAATGAATTCTAGTTAGTTCCCACAGATTCTCTAATTAATTATATTTAATTAACACTTACTCACCAATGTATGATTATTCTTCAATGTCAAGACAACAACAATTAAGGTTGGTTAACTAATAATTACTATGAGAATTAAACACTTGAATTAACAATATTAAACACACATGAGATCCTAACTTCATTACTACTTCATTCAATAGTTATTGTTATTACCCTTATCTGTAATGGTGATGATATTAATCGAACAACATGAAACTGATAAACGCCAACTTTCGTTGTATGAATACCATTCTACCAAGCATCAACAATTAAGATAGAAGTTGAATATGCATCAATTATGTTGAGACCCTATATGTCTACAGAATTTGACAACATAACAATTTAAGCGCAAGTTATTCATGATGATTACACAGGGCAAGTAAAACGGTTAGAGTTACCCACTAATCATGCATACATTACATGAACCTATGCTAGCATGGCAAGTTCTAAATCTCAAGATTCACTATCGCTTCACAAGAGATTACCAGGCTATCTTACATGTTCGCGACCTACATAAGACGAATAAGCACAACCTATGCTAGATATCATACAATCACCACATACCAAGGTATTAAACAATTAACTAAAGAAATCCATAGTAAATCCGCTAGAATCCCATGATCATGATTAGCCCGTAATAGAACTCATCGTCACCATGATTTCATATGAAAGCATGATAATAACACAACGATATAAAAAAATACTTAATAAATAATGAAGTATGTCACAAGAGTATTAAGTTTCAAAGCATAAAGAAAACTAGCATCCACTGCTACAACAAATTAAAAAAATCACAAAATTAACATATGCTTCCTCTTCTTCTTTATTGCGTGCTAAAACGGTCTTATCAATCTTCTTGCCTTCGCTCTTGATTATCTCCTCTGTGAAGAAAACGTCTTCCCAAAAGGTTTATATAATATCCCAAGAGAACCAGTGCTAATAGAAGCCAAATTGGACTCGAATTAATAAAATCTAGAATCTGAATTTTCGCCCACAGGTGGCCGCCTGCATCCTCCACGCGGGGCCTGCTAGCAGGCGGTCGCCTACTACTAGCACGTGGGCGCCTGCAACCCTTCTGGAAAATTCCTTGAATTGCTTCTGTTTTTTCTGATTTCTTCGCTCATCACCCCTAGACTAATTCCAAGCACTTACTTAAGCTTTATTCGATAAAAACCACCTATCAAAGCAAGTTATACCCTAAAATGCAAAAACACTAGAAAATACGTCAAATACACAAAATACTCGAGTTCAAGACACCAATTCAAGCCGTTATGAGACGCTTTAAGTGGTATAAAATGCCACTTATCACCGTATCAACAAGTTTCTACTTGGGGAAAGGGGGGATGAGCTTTACGTTTCATAGTCATGGATTTCATCTGAACTAGGAGTGGCGTAAGTGGTTGAGTGGCGCCGGCCCAGCCTTATTATATTGGCCCAAATGGCCCGAAAGTTCCGCTAAGATGGTCCATTCCTTAGGAGTCCAGTGTTCGGTTGACATGTAAATCCGACTGTTCTCCTCTACATGTAGAAAATGGCGGGGTTGCACTACTGTGACTGATCATCGTGAGTGGTCTTCCTGGCGCGGCAAACTCCCGTAATGAGTTCATCATCCAGTTGGATATTTCTGCAACACTACCCAGAGCACTTCGATAGAAAGGCTACGGTTGGGCGATTGTTGAGTGTTGGCAGGGTCGAGTTTTCAAAATGATGTTTTCATCAAATGAAGTATCTCATAACTTCATTTCATTTTGATGATATTTCAGAGATTGACTCTATACAAGTTTTGTCTTGTAACTTCATCTGTGGGATGAACTATTTATACCTTGAACGCTGGTAGTTCAAGTAGTATTCAAAAAAGATATAAGTATATTGGAGTATCTTTTAACTTCATCTTTTCAACTTATATCTAGTAAATGATTATCTTATGCATGACAAAGATTTTTAGAAAAACGTTGAGACAAGGTTAAATATATGAGATCACCTTGAAACGATATCTTTATACAGTTATAAATTGGAACTATGTGTATATTATACATTTCAGAGGATTTCAAAGATTTTGAGAAGTATATATGTATATATATACTGAATATTTTGCGACTTCGTTGCATTAAGATATCAAACTTGGTTCATTTCTGCTTGACCAAGACTTTCATGAGTACTATGAAGATGCTCATATATTGTTATTATTATACATATTATTTCGGTAGGCTTGTTGCTCACCCTTGCTTTCTTCTTTCATCACACAACAACAGATAGACAAGATGAACAGGACCAAGCTCCAATTCACGAGCGAATAGGAAATGTTCCTCAGTTTCCTGTAGGCGTTGATGCCGCTGTAGCCGAGGTAGGAACTACTAATAGGCTAGGCTTTCAACTGTTTATGTACCAGACTTATGTATATTATGAATTGTAATAATGGCAAAGACTATGTAAATTTATTCAGAAACCCTTTTGAGGTGTAATGACTTATAATTTTGGAATAAAATGACTTATGTTATTTTTGATATTAATCTCTGATACTATAACTTGTGGTGGGTGTGTATATTGTGCGGTCATAGTATGCAGTAGTTGGTTGTTTATTAAGATTAAGTGTTATTAAGGGAAATGGAACTCGTGACAACTCGGATCCCCGACCCCGGATTTGGGGGTGTTACAACTTGGGAGGATCTTGCTCAAAAATTTCTTACTAAATTCTTCCCTATGGCGAAGACAGCTGCAATCAGAAACTATATTACTCAATTTGTGTAGCAACTTGGAGAATCTTTATGTGAAGCTTGGGAGCGCTACAAGGAGATGCTTATGAAGTGTTCTCATCATGGAATGCCTGATTGGATGATCATCAATTGCTTCTATAATGGTTTGGGAGCACAGTCAAGACCTATGCTCGACGCAGCATCAGGTGGAGCATTATGGGCAAAAACCTACGAGGAAGCTTATAATCTAATTGAACTGATGGCTACTAATGAATATCCGTATCCAACCCAGAGATTGCCACATGGCAAGGTAGCAGGAGTTCTTGAAGTGGATACAGCTACGGCTATCACTGCTCAACTAAGGGCGTTGTCTATGAAGATCGTTTCTCTAGCTAACTATGGTGTTAATCAGATAACCAGAGTTTTTGAGCTGTGTGCAGGTTCACATGCGATGGAGCAATGCGCTATATCTAGTGAATCAGTTCAGTTTATGAGCAACTTTTAGAGATCGCAGCAACCAGTTCCAGACACTTATCATCCTGACAACTGGAATCATCCTAACTTCAGCTGGAGCAACAATCAGAATGCGATGCAACAGCCGTTCCAGCAGTTTGGAAACAAGCAATTCAATCCTCCTGGTTTTCAACAACCGCAACATGCACCAAGAAAATAACTCCAACTTTTACAATAAACTCATGGAGGTACAGGTCTATCTTCGAATGAAAAATCTGAATTGGAGGAGTTGCGGCTTATGTGCAAAAACCAGGCTCTTATATGCCAAAGCCATGCTATTTCTATCAAGACTCTGGAGAACCAAATAGGGCAAATTGCTAATGCCTTATTGAATCAACCATCAGGAATGCTTCCTAGTGATACATAAGCCAATCCAGGCAAGAGGGAAGTTGAAGAACAGGTGAACGCCATTACCTTGAGGTCTGGAAAGGTCGCAAGCCCCCAAATTCAGCAAGACGAAGAGCCTGAGAAATCTCAATTTTCAAATGCAGTTATGGCTGAAGAAGACGTGTATAAGAAGAAGTGGAACCAAGGAAGAAAACTTTGGAACACACTCCTTCTGGGGGTAATATAGGGGATAAAAGATCTATCCTCCACCTCCTTTTCCTAAGAGGCTGCAGAAGCAAAAGTTGGATAAGAAATTTGTGAAGTTTCTGGAGGTGTTCAAGAAACTTCGTATCAATATACCTTTCGCTGAAGCTCTTGAACATATGCCTAGCTATGCGAAGTTTATGAAAGGTATTCTCTCTCGGAAATTGAAGCTTGGTGACTTAGAGACCGTTGCTCTTACTGAGGAATGCAGTGTTGTGCTATAACAGAAATTGCCTCCAAAGCTTAAAGATCCTAGAAGTTTCAATATTCCTTGCACTATTGGCAACTTGTCTTTCGACCAATGTTTATGTGATTTGGGAGCTAGCATCAATCTGATGCCCTTATCCATCTTCAAGAAACTTGCTCTACCTGATCCGAAAACTGTGAACATGTCTTTGCAGTTTGTTGATCATTCCATCACTTATCCGCGAGGAGTAGTGGAGGATATCTTGGTTAAGGTGGATAAGCTCATCTTCCCTGCTGATTTTGTCATTCTGGATTTCGAGGAAGATAAGAAGATTCCCAACATCTTGGGAAGACCATTCTTGGCTACATGCCGAACTATAATTGATGTGCAAAAAGGAGAGTTTATGATGAAGGTTCATGATCAGAAGGTCACTTTTAATGTGTTCAAGGAAATAAAGTTACCCACAGCTAAAAGGAAATGCTTTAAAGTAGAGATGGTCGATTCTGTAGTGAATTCGGAACTTGAGAAATTGCCAAAGTCAGATACCTTAGAGATCCTTAACAGGGGAATCAGTTATTGAAGATAAAGAAGGAGCAGAGTGATTGCAGCTTTTTAATGCACCTCCGTGGAAGAGGAAGTTGGATCTACCATTTGATTCTCTTGGGTTAGCAGAGCTAAAAAATTGTCAGAAGCGTCTCGAGCCATCTATTGGAGAACCTCCCACACTTGAGCTCAACCCACTACCAGATCACTTGAGTTATGCATTCTTAGGTGCACCCAATGATAAGGTATTGGGATATTTTTTGATGATATAGAGGCTAGCCGAACGGATCCTCCAGTGCCTGCAGAGGGTTCTTCTCATGTACAGTAAGTAGTTGATAGGACTGGTGTTGGCGATGAGCAGTACAGGCGAGTGACTAGGCGTATGGAGGCCTGCATGATATTCACCATCATTTTACTGCAGATTTGACACAGGCTTTGGGCACTATTTTCCGAGCCACCACTGTCGAGGTTGATTGGCCACCTGATCCTCCACCCGAGGAGGGTGATCTTTCCGACGACTAGGTATGCCTGAAATCCTTATTATCACCTTCAATGAGGACACTGAAAATTTTAAGTTTGGGGGTGATAACGTAAGGATTAGTTTGTGTGTGTCCATATAGTTCATATTGATTCATGTTGCATATAGTTGTATTTCATTCGTAGTGTTGCATGATTGTTCATATAGGATATATTTGTTTCAAAAACTTATTAAGGCGAAAACACGCGCTAAATTACACGCAAGTATACGCGTTCACAAGTAGTATAAGATTTAGATCAAATTCGTTCCCACAGAGACTTTATGGTTAATTTAAAAATATGCACCTATGCAACAATGATATGGTTATTATCCAATGCTAAGACAAATAACAAGTTGAGATTATTTATAACTTAAATTAAACTAACAATTATAACTAAGAGAACAAGAATGTTTGAATTAATATATATGACAAACATGAGATCCTAACTTCATTAAATACTTCATTCAATAGCCTTTTTGTTCTTAACCTTAGCATGTAATGGTGATGACACTAATCAGATAACACGAAACTAGTAAACGCAAACTTTCGTTGTACGAATACCCTACTGCCAAGCATCCACAAAAGAGATTGAAGTTGAATAGACACCAATTATGCCTAGTCCTTATATATATATAAGAATTGAAAACATAACAGTTTAATGCGCAAGTTATCTATCGTGATTACATAGGGCAAGTAAGATGGTTAAAATTACCTACAAATCATGCATAACAATAACACATGAACCTATGCTAGCATGACAAGTTCTAAACCTCTATATTCATTATCGCTTCAATAGAGATTAACACGCTATCTTATATGTTAGCTACGCACATAAGACGAATAAGCACAATCAATACTAGGTTATCAATCAATCACCACATACCAAGATATTGAAAAAAATTAACTATTGAAATCCATAAGTAAATCCGTTAGATACCACAACAACGATTAGTTCATAACCGAACTCATCGTCACCATGGATTCCAATCAAAGCATGATAATAAACAATATAAGAGTACTAGGGTTCATAGAAAAATAAAAAAAAAGCATCCAAGTATCAACTATACTAAAGAAAACAAAAGTCTTCTTCTCCGTAGCCGTCTCGTGCTCTCTAGGTCTTCTTATTGCTCTCCCTCGGCTCCTTGGCGTTAAAAACGTCTTTTTATTGATATATATAGGCTTCAGGATGACCAGGACTCTTAACATCTTCAATTTCAACTAAAATTATGATTCTGGGGCAAAATCCAGGGCAGGGCGACCGCGCTGTTATAGCAGAAAGTCAGCGCGGGCGCGCTGGTTTTGGGGGCGGCCGTGCCTAACTTCTGGACTTTTCTGCAGATTCTTCTTTTGGCCATATCTTGAGTTCTACTTGACAAAATTAGGCGATTCAAATACCCATGCGAAGCTCTTGAGATCCTCTACAATTTGGAAATAGCCTTGACTTCAAATTCTTAGTTATTTTCAGCATATTTTCTTTAAAAGCTTCTTTCTTCATTTAACTGATGCCTGAAATGCAATAACACAAAACACATTAAAAATACCAACAACTTGAGTCCAAAACACCAACTTAAGCCTATAATGAAGCGTTCCAAGTAGATATAAAATCCACTTATCAATGAGTTGATTGTGTTATTGTTTAGCATATAGCTTTGAGAACCCTGATTCTTATCTCTGATATTGTTATCAATCATATAAATGATTCCCAGAGTTGAATAGATTCTTGCTTTCCACTTGAAAGATCCTTTGAGATCCTACTATTGATTTGTGATAAATGTCGGATTTTACCTTATCTTGAGCCTTGATTCCTGCAAGGCCAAATCTTTCCTCATAACCTTTTTCATAGCCAGAAATAGGAATCTTCCACCTAGAGATTGAAAGTAGAATGCCTCAAGAGTTATTGTGATATTGTTATTATTGCATTGTAGAACTGTCATATAGTTACTTGCTGAGCTTTTTATGCTCATATATTTTGCTTTGTTCTAATCATAGCAGTTAAGCGAGAAGATGGCCAGACTTAGGCACACTGCTCGTAAGAGTGTATCTGGTGGCCCATACCGTATCGTAGGCTTCCAGATGTCAGAGAAGGTAGTACAAGTTGTGTGAGCAAGCGCTATAGTTGGATGGTTGTAAAGATTCAATGGGTTATCTATCGGTTCCAAGTCAGAATTGATTTTGTAAATTTATTATTATTTTAGGTTTTAATATATTTTATGGTTGGTAGTTGTAATATTTTCTTAAACTTAATCCTCTTTAGATCCTGTTAATAGTCAATCGGGGTTCATACTTATTTATTGTTAGTTTAATGGTGTGTGGGTCCCCATTTCCTAACCCTGAGATTGAGGACGTCACAAATGGTGCATGAACTGAGTCTTTGACTGCAGTTGGCATGGTGTGTGCACCCTGTGACTCCCCCAAAGGTTTCAACTTCTTCTTTCTGGTATAAGTTTGAGTTTGGTATGTGGTGTCCCTACCCTTTTTGTTCTGTGCTCTTGGAGAAGAGCTATTTTCAATAGTTGCATCCTTCTGGGAGGATGCAAATAGCAATGAGCTAATATCCTTGTTAAACACCACATCCTATTGGGATACTGTGGTGTGGCTAGGCTGGGATACACTAACCTCTCTCACCTTATACTTAGGGTTTCTATGATTGTCACCCTGTCCCTCACCTTTCTCACTACCCCTCACACTACCCTCATGTGTTGTGGTAGTATTTAAAACTAGTTTCTTTTGAGAGGAACTAGAGTGTGGTTTCTTTGATTTAGATTTTAAAGTTTTAGGTATTGTGGCTTGGGTAGGCATCTGTTTGGTCACATTCACACTTGGGATTGGGATTGGGTTTAGAGAGGAACATCTACCTCACTTACCTGAGGTGCCTCCATGATTGGAAAGTAGTTGAGAGGCACACCACTGTGGAGGCTGTTCCTGTTCAAACAACAAGTACCCTCTTTTCTTGGACCCAACAAGTAAACTTGTTGTTTGGGTTCTCAATCAAGAGGTCTTTAGAAATATGATTTGCTAGAATCATAAGAGACCTAGCATACTATATTTCCTTGGACCTTTTCTTGATATCTCCTAACTTATAACCTAATTCTATCATGATTTAATTCCTGAAATTAAAATATTTGTCATTTAGAAGCATATAAAGCATGTTAATCATTGTTGAAGTAACTGTATCAAAATTACTAATTTTACCAGAAAACACTTTTATGAATGAGTCACATAGAAAGCTCCATTCTTTTCTATGGCCCATTCTCCTAATTCCTCTTAAATTGGTAGAATCAAGAGAGTATCTCATAGACATAAGCATGGTGCTCACATCTGTGTCTGTGTGTCGAATAAGAGTGTTATTTTTAGGTAAATGAAGACAAGCTTGAATTTCATCACTTGATATAAAAGTCATTACCTTAAAGTGAGAAGGTAATAGTCTTGTCTTTGGAATTGAACATAGCTGTAGCCCAGATTTTCTCCAAAACTTCACAGTAAATTACTGGAGACTCGAGCATGGCATAATTCAATTTGGAGTTGCTAATGAAGTCCATCATCTTGTGAAAATCTTCAGAGTTAGCAACGCACTTGTCCACTAGAGCTACAAAGTTTTTATTTTCATAGATTGAGACATAACCTTGACTACTGGTGCTATTTTTGATTAGTAAGCAGTTATAGAGAAAAAGGTTTTGGAGATGAAGATAGTAAAATTGCTTTGAAAGTAAAGAGAAAGATAAAAAGTGAAATGAAAAGTAAAAAGGGGCTTTTATACTTTCTCAGAAATAGAAAAATAAAAATTACAAATTTCAATAAAGTGCCCAATAAAAATTGCCAAAAGTAACCATTTAAAAAATGAATAAAACTGTAGAAATTTTAAAGGTTATCCATCGACATATACATACACACTGTAAGTATATTCGATGGATAAGGTGTAGAATTAACGGCTATAATTAAAGCAAATCAACGGATATAGAATATACCATTATCCGTCAAGGGATAAAATTACCCAGAAATATATTTGACTTTCAACGGATGCTGAAATTCAACGGATATTCATTTGCAACGGATAATGAACACCCGCCGAGAGATTAATTTTGACTTAGTCAAAATTTCATCTTTTTATGAAAAGTCAAATTTATTTCTGGACGCATTACAAATTTCTTAGACATTAAAATATCGTAAGAATAATTAAGCATACTTAACACACTTACCAACCTAGATAAAGTTGACTCATCAAGTGGCTTGGTAAAGATGTCTGCAAGTTGCTGCTCACTTGGAACAAAGTGAAGTTCCACAGTACCATTCATGACATGTTCTCGAATGAAATGGTACTTGATGTCAATGCTTTGTCCTTGAATGCTGCACAGGAATTTCAGTAATGGCAATGGAACTTGTGTTGTCATAGAAAATTGGAATCTTGTCCACATATAGACCATAGTCCAATAACTAATTTTTCATCCATAAAATATGTGCACAACACCGACCAACAACAATATATTTAGCCTCAACTGTGGAAGTATAAACTGAGTTTTGTTTTTACTAAACCAAGACACTAGCTTGTTTCCTATAAACTGACATGTTCTTGTTGTAATGTTTCAATCTATTTTACAACCTGCATAATCTGCATCTGAATAACCAATTAGATCAAAACCAGAATCTCTAGGATACCAAATGCCAAGTTTTGGTGTTCCTTTGGGATATCTAAAAATTCTCTTAATGGCTACTAAATGTGATTCTCTAGGATCAGCCTGAAATTTGGCACAGAGACAAGTAGCAAACATTATATCTGGCCTCGTTACTGTTAAATATAAAAGTGAACCTACCATGCCTCTATAATTTGAAATATCCATAAGCCTTTATGAGATAGATCGTTCGTATCCCGGTGAGTTCTTTTTCAGTTGTGTTTATTTCAAGTTTAGTGGCAGTGGCCATAAGAGTTTTTGCAAGTTTGCAATCCATTAAGTCAAACTTATTTAAAAGATCATGAATGTATTTGGTTTGACTAATGAATATTCCATCACTAACTTGCTTAACTTGGAGTCCAAGAAAGTAAGTTAGTTCTCCCATCATGCTCATTTCATATTTACTTTGCATTAGTTTAGCAAACTTTTTACAAACTTTTTCATCTGTAGAGCCAAATATAATATCATCTACATAATTTTGAAAAAGTATACAAAAGCTATTAACATTTCTAAAAAAGAGAGTTGTTAGGAATATGTTGTGAACTTGATGATAAGTTGAACAAAACACCTTAGTAGATTTAACATAGTGTTTTGTAGCTCTCGACGGATGTTCTACAATAGTCCTGATGGATGAACTTTATAGTCCCGACGGATGACAACTGAACATCCATCGAGAGTGTAGCTTATGTAATAATAAGTCTTGTAGCACATGCCTGCAAACAACAATGTATTAGTAGATGATGTAGGATTCTTTAAGTCATGTTGACTACTAGATTGATATGCGGAATATGTTGGCTAATTATAAATATAAGATGTTTTGTAATTTTGTATAAGTGAAATAGAGTCAAGTGACAGAAAGGCTCTCGCCGGATGATCTACAAAGGCTCCCGACAGATAATCAACAGGGCTCTTGACGGATGACCAACATAATCCCGACGGATGATCATATTCAAAATAGAAGTTGACAGTGACAACATAGTCACATGCGTCAGGTGTTTGCCAATGGAATGTGGCAGCCTAATTACAGGATTTAGAGAACAAAGAAGCATTATCATTTTCATGCAATTATAAAGATATTCAAATATGCTGGATAGAGTAATGAAGCATGAAATTAGACTAGAAACAATTTTTGTTTTAATTGTTTATCTTTTTATCATGTAACTTGGTAGTATATAAACCAAGTGTAGCAAGTAGAACAAATAACGAAGTAAGCATTATTTTCAGAGAGATAGATAAAGTTGTATCTGTTAAGCATTTCTATGTAATTCTATAAGTTCACTTGTAAGCAGTTGTGTGCTATTCAAGCATCACAGAATTCTCATCTTTATATATATATATATATATCTGGTGGATAAGTTCAAATCCACCAGAAAGTTTTAAAGCCTTGTGTTTTATTGCTTTGTGTTTTGATTTTCATTTTACTATTCATTCTGTACTTCTTACAAAATCAAACATAGTTATATATTAAGTAAGAACAATCTTAAAATCAGAAAAAGAAGCCAGAATTACATTCAACCCCCCTTCTGTAATTCTTGTTGCAATGATTGGGAATAACAATTGGTATCAGAGCATGCTCTAAAAGAACAAAGAGTTTAAAGATCACAACAATTAACAAGATGAACAGAAAAGATGTCGGAGTACAGATTCCATTTCTGGACAAAGACAACTATCACCATTGGAAGGTGAAGATGCACCTGCATCTCCTATCTCAAGATGAAGCATATGTGGACTGCATTGAGAAAGGTCCACATGTCCCTATGAGAGCTGCTACTGGAAATGAAGTATCAGTCCCAAAACCATAAGTAGAATGGTGAGATCCACACAAAGAACAAGTTCAAAAGGATAAAAAGGCCATGAACATTCTATTTAATGGTGTTGACAGTGATATGTTTGACAACATCAGAAACTGCAAGACTGCTAAGGATGTCTGGGATACAATTCAAGTTATATGTGATGGAACTGAGAAAGTAAGGGAGAACAAGATGTAACTCTTGATTCAGCAATATGAGCATTTCCATAGTGAAGAAGGTGAGTCACTCACTGATATTTTCAGTAGATTCCAAAAACTGCTGAATGCTCTAAAACTGCATGGAAGGGTCTATCAAACAAAAGATTCAAACCTCAAATTTCTTAGATCTCTACCAAAGGAATGGAAACCTATGACAGTCTCATTGAGAAATAGACTGTATGGTATCCAAAAAACCTATGAGCTTGAAATAGAGCAAGATGAGAATATAGAGAAATGAAGAAAGAAGGGAGGGTTCATTGCACTAGTTGCTGAGCTAGAAAAGGAGAAGGAGATAAAGGTTAAAGCTGTTGAATCTGCACCAAACTCAAAAGTTTGTGAAGGCAAAGGAAAGGGACTAGTAGCTGAGCATGAAGACCAGCTTAGTCAAGATGATATGGATGACATAGATGAGCACCTTGCTTTTCTATCCAGGAGATTTTCCAAGCTCAAATTTAAGAAGAATTTTGGACCAGCTAAGCCAAACAGAAACATGGTTGATAAGTCTAAATTCAAGTGTTTCAAATGTGGCCTGGCAGGTCATTTTGCTAGTGAGTGTAGAAAGCCTGATTCCGGTAAAAAGAAGTTTGAGCCTGTTGATTATAAACAGAAATATTTTGAGTTACTCAAACAAAAGGAAAGGGCTTTTATCACACAATGACTGGGCTGCAGATGGATTAGAAGATGATGAAGACACAAGCTATGTCAATCTAGCACTTATGGCCAAATTAGATGAAATAGAGACAAGTTCATCAAGCAATCAGGTAATCACCACCAACCTAGCTCATTTATCTAAAGCTGAGTGTAATGATGCCATAAATGACATGTCTACTGAGTTATATCACCTATGTGTTACACTCAAGTCTCTTACTAAAGAAAATAATAACATTAAAGAGAATAATGTGTTTTTAAGTAAAAGAAACAATGTGCTAGAAAATCAATTTGTTGAGTTTGAAAAATTAAAAATAAAATGCAAGATTGCTAAGGATGAACTAACTGAATCCTTAAAGAAAGAGGAAATTTTATGAAAGCAACTTGAATGAGAATAAGAAGTGATTAAATCATGGAAATCATCTAGAGATGTCCATGCTCAAATTACTAAAGTTCAAGGTATAGAATCTTTCTGTGATGCAACCTAGAAAAAGAACAAGGAGAATCTTGATTCCAATCAGGTTGAAGGACTTTTAACTGATGTAGATTCGATGGATGATGAAAATTATGTTAGTGTTTGTGCCCTAGAGACAACACTATTATGTTTATATTATGAAATATTTGGATTATTAATTCTGATTATATGGATTATTCTTTAGTAATTTATTATATCTTTATTTTCTGTGATAAGATGTTAGATTAATAAATGTCCTCGGAATATGATATGTAATTTTATATCTCTAAGTACATGACTTAGAAATGAGATTATGAGAATCATATCGATATTCCTAAAGATTCCTAGTCGAGTATTATTATTAAGGGACAATAATAATGCATTAAGACTAGTGTGAATGTTGACTGATGATCACATCTCATTGATCATAGGTATAGTGACACTAAAGCCAAAACACAGGCACATGTATTATATACATGGTGCTGGAAGACCCAATGTGAGATTCTACATGTCTGTTGTGTCATAAGTAATTCTCACAGTGATAATGATGTATTGGTCCTTAGACTTGAAATCATTATATTTCTATATGAGAATTAAAATACTTTGGTTATATTAAAAGTTACCTTTAACCGGGTGATGATAAAAGTGTATATTGGGTATATTATGAATCATATGAGAAATATGAATGATCTAGAAAGGATTTACCCTCCTATTTTAGAAGTGATATTATTGGCCTCTTGTTTGAGTTAGACTATGAAATGCATGGTCATGCTCAAATGTTGATTTGATGTTATAGTCTACTCATTGATCAAGGAAACCTGGATTAAATTATGAAGAGGATCACACATAACATGCTTCGAGTTTAATCTATAATATATGGTTAAAAGGATTATAGTACATTATACATTATACACAAAAGGTTTAATCGATCACCGATTTAATTATTATTACTTGGGTAACAATGATGTATTACTAGATGCCGCTCATTTTTTATGATTTTAAATTAGATTTTTAAAATTGTTGCCAACGTAATAATAACCTAAAGGGTCGCACAAAGAATGATTGGAGGATTATTTAATTTAAATTCGGATTTAAATTAAATGTAAGTAATTCGAATTAATTGTTATTAAGTAAGTGTGACTTAATTAATTAAATAAATAGGAAATTCGAATTTAATATTAAATCCGAAATTAAGTTATTGGATGATTAAGTGAGACTTAATAATACAATAATTAGAATTTCAAATTTAATAATAATAATAACTCTAAATTTAAGTTTAGGGTTGGAGGCCCATTTGCTCTTGCCTATATAATATCTTTTTCTAATAGAATTAGGGTTACACGTTTTATTTGATAAAACATAAACCCTAGTAGCTTGAAGAGAGATAGAGAGAGCAAGAAGGCAGCCTCAAGAACGTGCTAGTACACACCCATCCTCCGGGCGATCATTCATGTGGATACCTTCAAGGCGTAGATCGTTCCAGCGACGGGCTATGTGGTGATCATTCAAGACCTCCATCTTTCCATTAACGTAAAGCTTCTTAAGGTAAACATACTGAACTACGAATTAAATATTATTTTTCGCATGGATCCTGCGGAGGGTTTCGTTATTTTAAGATTTAAATTTACGTTTTCGTTGCGTTTATGTGCTAAAAACCCTTCAATGGCATCAGAGCTACTTGCGAAATTTTTTTAATTCGTTTATGTGTTTAACCGTTTTTGATATATGAGCATGTACGTGATTCGCCATGATTTGATGTTGATATAATATGCTTGTATATGTATTGGTTTGAATATATGATATTCATGTGAGTTGTATAATCATAAGATGATTATGTAATCTGTATATATACTGATATATACATGATTTATGTTTGTTCTAATTATAAGAATCATATTAGATATAGATTCTGAATTGGCTGCTGCAGATTTGTTGAAATCTGGGTCTGGTGTAACGCCCCCAAATCCGGGGTAAGGGGATTTGGTCGTCACGATGAAACCTCAATCCAAAATAACCTGTTAAATTAAATAATAAATGCCAGCGGAAGATATTTATCATAAATGACCCCAAACTAATCCAAGATCTTTTAAGGTTACAGTTCTAGAAACAAGAAATCCAAATTCCACAAATAATTTTCTCACTTTCTTTTAAATCTCTTTTCAATAAATTCCAACTCAAAACTAAACCCACTAGTATAACTTCGAAATGAAGCATACTAGGCCCAAATAAAATACAAAACTATAATATAATATAATATAAACAACTTTACACAATAAAACTTACACTAGCCCGCAAACCCTGGATCAACCACCTTCCAAAAGCTTCTTCTTTGCTTCCTCGAATTACGCAGCTAAACAGCGCAAGCTAATCCTCACTGGAGGTTAAATTTAAAAACAGGCAAGTATGAGCGAAAGAAATGCTCAGCAAGTTAATTATAGCATATATAGGGTCATTTTGATATAAAAAAAACTAACATCTGCATCAGTGCAGAACATTTAGAAATCATAATTGCTGAATCATAAAACTCTTTTGGATACTTTCCAGCGAAAGGCTTCAGCAATACTTTGAATCTTGACGAGAGCAAAGCTCGTAAAACAGTGTTTACGGAAATATCGTAAACAACAACAACAAGAAGCAATGATCATGGAATGAATCATAAACTTTACTCAAAACCGAACTCTTGAAATTAATACTTATTTTGTTGTTATATCAAATTAGATATAAATACGAACTTTGATGCTCACAACATTCCATACTGAAGTCAACATCAATCATCTATACTAATACCACCTTTGATATTTAACAACAACGTAAGTATCAACATAAATTAGAATCTGAATCAAAACTGCATTTCACCGTTAATCCAAAACAGAAACAGTTGATAAATCATTTATTCTATGAATATCAAAACAATATCATAATTTAGATATCTATTTAGATTGGAACCAATTATGCACTATGCTGTTCCTGATGATCAGTCCCGAAACAACACCGGTATCCCGCAGCCATACCGTAAATATAGGTACTACCCGTATCCCGCAGCCATACGGTACCTATAGGGTGCCAAGAAAAGGCATAACAAGCCTTGTAAGATATTACACTTCCGTATTACACTTCTGTATAATAGCTCACGCTGGACCGGTGCCTCGGCCTCTTACGCTACCAGTAACCATCAAATCTCAAAACCTTTTATTGAAAAGGGGTCATAATACTCGACACCCGAAATAATTTTATTCCCCCATTAACTTGGGTAGGAATATTCACAACCAAATCACTTTTCTCAAAATCCAAAACATTTATAAATCCAGAAATTGGATAAGTAAAATCACTTGACTATTCTGAATATAGAATAGCAGATGAGTATTTGTATAAACAGAATTATTTAATTTAGTGATATGTAAAACATTTATCTATTCCGAACAGAGAATAGGGAAAACAATACTTGCATAATATAATTCGAAATAAACGTCACTTGAATGATAAGTGAAGTCATGGGTACTTGCCTTTGGGTTTTAATAGTTAGTCACACTCGCAAAGACGCATCTATTCGGACATTCTGTCTCAAGACATCTCCGTCCTGCTTTTCAACACCTTACTGATATGCTGCTCCTGCGATTGCTAGAAGCCAGATATCCACTTCCATTCCATCTCACTCTTTATCCAACATCTTGTCTTGATCAACTCGAATGATCCGCATCTATAATTAAAAGATATAATTTTAATTGTCTAAATGATAATTACTCGACGAAATGCGCGTCAAAACCCTATTGTCTACCCATACGATAGCCCACATATAAATATAACAGACAAACACATGACTCTTAATCCACACACACACATAATTCATATAGCACATAAGCACATAACTCATGTATCACTTAATTCATATCACATATGACTCAGTTCGTCAAAAGGGTCGACTCGATATGTTTAAAACTGAAATCAGGTCAAAAATATGATTTTTCGATCAATAATCGACTCAGAATAACTTGTAAAACAAACGACCTTTCGAAACAAAAAGGATTTAGGTCTCGAAAGTATTTTTAATGAAAGCGGAATATTTTTCTGAGTCTGTACGTGTTCGTTTCGTATTAAACGGACAAACGGTTGATTTATTATGAATTTTTGAACATTTTTCGAAATTAAAATGGGCTTCCGAATCATTTAATAATAAAATAATAGGGTTCAAACACCCTAAAATAATTTTATAAGATTTATCGAGCCTGGAAAATAATTTAAAATAATATTTTAAAACTCAAAACTATTTTTCGGAATTTCTAAATCAAAAATAAATAATTAAATCTAATTAAATAATCAATTAAAATTAATTAATAACTAATTAAATTAATTAATCAATTAATATTTAAATTAATTGACTAATTAAATAATTAATTATCAACTAAAATTAATTAACTAAATAATTTGGATTTATTTTTAAATTAAAAATAAATTTTCAGAATTAAAATAATGATTTTTAAAATAAAATGAATTTTCAGAATAAAAGAAACTGAATTTTGATTTATTTTAAAACAAAAATCTGCATAACAGATTTCAGACTATTGAATTGGGAGAAATAGAATCAAATGTGGGTCGAAATCGGGTCAGGCAACCGGGTTATCGGGTCGCCAAGAACACGAAGAACTCACCGGAAAAAGTGCAGAATCCGGCGAGTTACTTCGGTTCCGACGAGCTCCGACGAAGGCGTAAACGATGCCCTTCGACCCCGATTCTGACACCAACAACGCAAACACATACACAACATTACGAATTAAGCAACGACTGTGCTAACCAACCATTCGAACATCAAAACCGGCCACCACTCCATTAAACCCGGCGACCTCAAGCTCCAAGTCCGGTGAAACAGCGAATCTGAGCAATTCTTAACCAAAAATCACACTTCCAATGCCAAAACGAAGCTTAAGACATGTATGATCAGTTCATATCATCAAAATAATCCAAAAATCACCCAATAAGAAACCCCTAATTTTCGAATAAAAACCCTAAAATCGAATTTTGAAAATTACTAATCGTTTGAATGATTTGATGGCTTAAACAGAAAGAACATGAAAATATGAACGTTTTGGTTACTCATACTTCAAATTCTGAAGTCTGCATCACCCTCAAATTTGGGTTTGATTCTCAGAAATCTTCAAGAACACCAAGAACACATATTCAAATAATTTCCAGAAAATTCAAACCTTAATTTCTATATGATACTGAACCCTATTTTTGAAGTATAATATACCAAATCGACCAGAAAAACATACTCTACAACATGGAAGCATCAAATCACATCAACAACATCAAGAACAAAAATTCGTAATTTAATTATCAAATAATTCGAATATAAATAATTAAATAAGAAAATTACTGTGATTTCTGGGCAGAAACTGATGATTGATTCAGAAAGAGGATTCCGAGAGCTTCGTTTTGATATGTTGCACGCCCGAATCGGAGTTTGATAACGCCTTCGTTCGTGTGTTTGATTCTCGGGAACGTATCGGTTTCTCGGGTTTTTCTCTGTATTTACGGTGTTTTAACTGGTTGCAAATGAATAAACGGAATAAACGAAATAAGAAATAGGCTATTTATATTTATGGAATATTGGATCGTTCTGGATCGTTTTGGATCGTTTTGGATCATTAAATTAGTTGCTTAGCCGCTAAGTAACTGCAATAACGATCCGATTCAATACCAAAATTGGATAATTATCAAAACCGAGCTTTTTATAAAACATTATATACGAGAATAATATAAAAATATCCCGTCTCTCGAAAATACGGGTTTTATTGATTACCGAAATAACTATCGTATCGAAAATCTTGCGCCGGGCCGCGCACGGGTCAAACCGTAATCCAGATTGAAAAAGTCAAAACACGGAAAATGTCCGGAATTACCAGATTAGGTTAGGAAGGAGTTTTCGGAAGAGTTTCGGGTTGTAAAAACGCAAAAACGATTGAAGTCGGACGATTCCCGGCTTTATAAAATAATTTTGGTAATTATTCAGAAAATAATTAATAATTCAAAAATTAATATAAAATCATCTAACAGTCCAAAAATTACCAGAAAAATATCACAATTATCTATATTTTATTCTGGACATATAATAATTCAAATATTCAAATAATATCACATATAAACACCCAAACATCAATTCCACTTATCAGATAATTTACCAAAATTCACGTAAAATCACATAAATAATTCCAAATAATTATAATAATAAGATTTGAAAATATGGGATATTACAATCTACCCACCTTATAAGGATTCCGTCCTCGGAATCAGCAGAAGAAAGCACTAAGGGTTTTCTAACCAACTTTCCGTCACACCGCCTTACTTTGACTTGAACAGGATACTCAACTTAACTTGATTGGCATACCTTTGAATATTTGAGATGATAAAATCATAGAATTTCAAAAAGAAGAGAATTTGATACCATAACGGGACCAAAATCTGAATTTGTGAAAAAGTATTGTTGAAATAAAAGAATAACTGAGAGATCAATATGATCAAACGAAGTTGGTATTGCGTGCCCAAATTAAGACACTACTAAAGGTTGTTAACCTTCATGTATTCACAACACACAAGTGATGGCGTCCCATCCAACTCCTATCACACAGACAGGTATACCTTGTGTCCCCTATAATTAGGGTTGTTCATCTCAGTTGGAATAAAAATATCAAAGAATTCAAAATCAAATGAATAAAACTGAAAAGATTTCAAAACTGATATTTCTGAAGGAAATGAAATCCAGAGAACAAAATTCTGGCACCAAAATGAGCAAGTGGTGTCACATCACCAAGAAACTATCCACCAAATAAGAAAAGTGGAAGTTAAATTATCATAACTTGGCAGAGCTATCAAAACCTGAAAAATAGGCTTCATGACAGCCTCTGACACATTTAAAACACAGATAGGATTGAAAATGAGTGTTAGGGAATATATCCTCTAACAATTACTTCTTTTTGAGAGATGTCAAAAGGAATTATAGAAAGAAAAGGTATTGCCAAAGTCTAAATATTTATCTTCAATTTGAACTCTTCAGTTGACTCGCCCTCTGATTCTAGACGCTTCTTCATGTTCCAAGGATATCGATAATCTTCATCGTCGTCAAAGCGTAGTAGCCTCGAAAGATTCCACCATATAAGTTTTGCAACTGCCAGGAGTTCCATCCAGCTCAGCACAACCATCTCGAACGAATATGCCTTATCTTAACTTACTCGTTGGTACTATATCCAATAGTCCAAAAGGAACTCGATATGAGCTCAAACGTCCTCACATAGCTATACACACTCCTACACACTCTCGTTTCTAGTTTACTATAACCTCAGCTCTGATACCAACCTGTAACGCCCCCAAATCCGGGGTCAGGGGATTTGGTCGTCACGATGAAACCTCAATCCAAAATAACCTGTTAAATTAAATAATAAATGCCAGCGGAAGATATTTATCATAAATGACCCCAAACTAATCCAAGATCTTTTAAGGTTACAGTTCTAGAAACAAGAAATCCAAATTCCACAAATAATTTTTCTCACTTTCTTTTAAATCTCTTTTCAATAAATTCCAACTCAAAACTAAACCCACTAGTATAACTTCGAAATGAAGTATACTAGGCCCAAATAAAATACAAAACTATAATATAATATAATATAAACAACTTTACATAATAAAACTTACACTAGCCCGCAAACCCTGGATCAACCACCTTCCAAAAGCTTCTTCTTTGCTTCCTCGAATTACGCAGCTAAACAGCGCAAGCTAATCCTCACTGGAGGTTAAATTTAAAAACAGGCAAGTATGAGCGAAAGAAATGCTCAGCAAGTTAATTATAGCATATATAGGGTCGTTTTGATATAAAAAAAACTAACATCTGCATCAGTGCAGAACATTTAGAAATCATAATTGCTGAATCATAAAACTCTTTTGGATACTTTCCAGCGAAAGGCTTCAGCAATACTTTGAATCTTGATGAGAGCAAAGCTCGTAAAACAGTGTTTACGGAAATATCGTAAACAACAACAACAAGAAGCAATTGTCATGGAATGAATCATAAACTTTACTCAAAACCGAACTCTTGAAATTAATACTTATTTTGTTGTTATATCAAATTAGATATAAATACGAACTTTGATGCTCACAACATTCCATACTGAAGTCAACATCAATCATCTATACTAATACCACCTTTGATATTTAACAACAACGTAAGTATCAGCATAAATTAGAATCTGAATCAAAACTGCATTTCACCGTTAATCCAAAACAGAAACAGTTGATAAATCATTTATTCTATGAATATCAAAACAATATCATAATTTAGATATCTATTTAGATTGGAACCAATTATGCACTATGCTGTTCCTGATGATCAGTCACGAAACAACACCGGTATCCCGCAGCCATACCGTAAATATAGGTACTACCCGTATCCCGCAGCCATACGGTACCTATAGGGCGCCAAGAAAAGGCATAACAAGCCTTGTAAGATATTACACTTCCGTATTACACTTCTGTATAATAGCTCACGCTGGACCGGTGCCTCGGCCTTCTTACGCTACCAGTAACCATCAAATCTCAAAACCTTTTATTGAAAAGGGGTCATAATACTCGACACCCGAAATAATTTTATTCCCCCATTAACTTGGGTAGGAATATTCACAACCAAATCACTTTTCTCAAAATCCAAAACATTTATAAATCCAGAAATTGGATAAGTAAAATCACTTGACTATTCTGAATATAGAATAGCAGATGAGTATTTGTATAAACAGAATTATTTAATTTAGCGATATGTAAAACATTTATCTATTCCGAACAGAGAATAGGGAAAACAATACTTGCATAATATAATTCGAAATAAACGTCACTTGAATGATAAGTGAAGTCAGGGGTACTTGCCTTTGGGTTTTAATAGTTAGTCACACTCGCAAAGACGCATCTATTCGGACATTCTGTCTCAAGACATCTCCGTCCTGCTTTTCAACACCTTACTGATATGCTGCTCCTACGATTGCTAGAAGCCAGATATCCACTTCCATTCCATCTCACTCTTTATCCAACATCTTGTCTTGATCAACTCGAATGATCCGCATCTATAATTAAAAGATATAATTTTAATTGTCTAAATGATAATTACTCGACGAAATGCGCGTCAAAACCCTATTGTCTACCCATACGATAGCCCACATATAAATATAACAGACAAACACATGACTCTTAATCCACACACACACATAATTCACATAGCACATAAGCACATAACTCATGTATCACTTAATTCATATCACATATGACTCAGTTCGTCAAAAGGGTCGACTCGATATGTTTAAAACTGAAATCAGGTCAAAAATATGTTGGATAACTTGTAAAACAAACGACCTTTCGAAACAAAAAGGATTTGGGTCTCGAAAGTATTTTTAATGAAAGCGGAATATTTTTCTGAGTCTGTACGTGTTCGTTTCGTATTAAACGGACAAACGGTTGATTTATTATGAATTTTTGAACATTTTTCGAAATTAAAATGGGCTTCCGAATCATTTAATAATAAAATAATAGGGTTCAAACACCCTAAAATAATTTTATAAGATTTATCGAGCCTGGAAAATAATTTAAAATAATATTTTAAAACTCAAAACTATTTTTCGGAATTTCTAAATCAAAAATAAATAATTAAATCTAATTAAATAATCAATTAAAATTAATTAATAACTAATTAAATTAATTAATCAATTAATATTTAAATTAATTGACTAATTAAATAATTAATTATCAACTAAAATTAATTAACTAAATAATTTGGATTTATTTTTAAATTAAAAATAAATTTTCAGAATTAAAATAATGATTTTTAAAATAAAATGAATTTTCAGAATAAAAGAAACTGAATTTTGATTTATTTTAAAACAAAAATCTGCATAACAGATTTCAGACTATTGAATTGGGAGAAATAGAATCAAATGTGGGTCGAAATCGGGTCAGGCAACCGGGTTATCGGGTCGCCAAGAACACGAAGAACTCACCGGAAAAAGTGCAGAATCCGGCGAGTTACTTCGGTTCCGACGAGCTCCGACGAAGGCGTAAACGATGCCCTTCGACCCCGATTCTGACACCAACAACGCAAACACATACACAACATTACGAATTAAGCAACGACTGTGCTAACCAACCATTCGAACATCAAAACCGGCCACCACTCCATTAAACCCGGCGACCTCAAGCTCCAAGTCCGGTGAAACAGCGAATCTGAGCAATTCTTAACCAAAAATCACACTTCCAATGCCAAAACGAAGCTTAAGACATGTATGATCAGTTCATATCATCAAAATAATCCAAAAATCACCCAATAAGAAACCCCTAATTTTCGAATAAAAACCCTAAAATCGAATTTTGAAAATTACTAATCGTTTGAATGATTTGATGGCTTAAACAGAAAGAACATGAAAATATGAACGTTTTGGTTACTCATACTTCAAATTCTGAAGTCTGCATCACCCTCAAATTTGGGTTTGATTCTCAGAAATCTTCAAGAACACCAAGAACACATATTCAAATAATTTCCAGAAAATTCAAACCTTAATTTCTATATGATACTGAACCCTATTTTTGAAGTATAATATACCAAATCGACCAGAAAAACATACTCTACAACATGGAAGCATCAAATCACATCAACAACATCAAGAACAAAAATTCGTAATTTAATTATCAAATAATTCGAATATAAATAATTAAATAAGAAAATTACTGTGATTTCTGGGCAGAAACTGATGATTGATTCAGAAAGAGGATTCCGAGAGCTTCGTTTTGATATGCTGCACGCCCGAATCGGAGTTTGATAACGCCTTCGTTCGTGTGTTTGATTCTCGGGAACGTATCGGTTTCTCGGGTTTTTCTCTGTATTTACGGTGTTTTAACTGGTTGCAAATGAATAAACGGAATAAACGAAATAAGAAATAGGCTATTTATATTTATGGAATATTGGATCGTTCTGGATCGTTTTGGATCGTTAAATTAGTTGCTTAGCCGCTAAGTAACTGCAATAACGATCCGATTCAATACCAAAATTGGATAATTATCAAAACCGAGCTTTTTATAAAACATTATATACGAGAATAATATAAAAATATCCCGTCTCTCGAAAATACGGGTTTTATTGATTACCGAAATAACTATCGTATCGAAAATCTTGCGCCGGGCCGCGCACGGGTCAAACCGTAATCCGGATTGAAAAAGTCAAAACACGGAAAATGTCCGGAATTACCAGATTAGGTTAGGAAGGAGTTTTCGGAAGAGTTTCGGGTTGTAAAAACGTAAAAACGATTGAAGTCGGACGATTCCCGGCTTTATAAAATAATTTTGATAATTATTCAGAAAATAATTAATAATTCATAAATTAATATAAAATCATCTAACAGTCCAAAAATTACCAGAAAAATATCACAATTATCTATATTTTATTCTGGACATATAATAATTCAAATATTCAAATAATATCACATATAAACACCCAAACATCAATTCCACTTATCAGATAATTCACCAAAATTCACGTAAAATCACATAAATAATTCCAAATAATTATAATAATAAGATTTGAAAATATGGGATGTTACATCTGGTGTCCGATTTACGTAAACGAATACCCTATTTGATAGGTAAACGAGCGTCTGAACAAAACTGATAGCTTAAGCTATCAACGACTCGTCTGTAAGGCGTTTAACATCGTTTATTTTCCGAAAACAGTGATTCTTGTTTTTCTGATTTGATTCTGATTTTTGTCATTTTTTTATGATTAGATCATGTATAATATGATATGTTAAGATCAGATTATGTGTTTTAACATGCTTTTATGTGTTGTATGAGCATGGTGGATGGTTATGGTCTTTCGACCTTAGTGTAATGGTTTTGGTTTTGGTTTTAAATACGACTTGCATGTCGTCAATCTTTGTAATCATAAATCTCGAATGTAACTCGAGTTATTCTTGTAAGTTCATTAGATAAGTTTTACTTCCAATCATGTAATGTAATTGAAGACTCAAGAAGGCTATCCAATGGAGGTGATTCAAAGAAGAAGACGAGACATACAAGAAGTCTAAACAAAGAAGAAGACTTATGTAATAAGTAGTAGTATTTATTTCCATCACCATATTAGATTGACCTTGATCTTTATCATAAGCTTGATAAAGATCATATAGGATGGGGCCATAACCAAACAGATTTACTTTATTGCACTTTACATATTGATGTATGAATGTATGTATAGAATAGTTAATGATGCATGCTTTAATTAGATTAATCATGCATGACTATATGTATTAGATACGTCACACATGCCATGCCTAAACAAGATAAAATCTGTAAGACTCAAGATTTTAAAATTTATAAACGATTATGAAATTCTCGTGTTTATGAAACACGGAATGAAATACGAATCTTCTTTATTTCTGTCACACCCCCAACTTAACAAACAAAATAAATATAACTATTACAATATTTAAAAGAAAGTAAACATAACTGAATCCAAGATCTTACAGTTTAGGGTTTGGAACAGTCCAACACTACCATCTATTACAACTGATTTTAATATCGAGTCCTCACACAAAACTATCTCTTATTCTACCTGAGCTCGGACATACGCATCGACGTCACAGGTCTTACGTGCTGTCTGCTTGAATCTAACCATAACTGCTAGCTGTAATATTAGGGTAAAGCAAGGAGTGAGCCAAATGCTCAACAAGTGCTAAACTATATGGTACAAAACATAAATCGAGATATATATATAAAAGAATGACAATGCGGAGGCATAACCAATGTTAACAAGAGATAAAACTTTGAGTGATGGCATCATTTGATTGAATCAAAACATTTTCAAAATCATAACTTAAACAAAATCATTTTATGACGCTACGAATTACAGCCGGTGATCAGCCACGAAGTAATCCCGAACCTCGCTGGGTTCTAAAACATTAATGGGATCCCTAGGCAACTTTTAAGCCTAAAATATAAGTATGGAAAGGACGCGCATCTCAGTCCATATCCACTATTCAAAGAAAACATTTATCCCCCTTTGGGACTGAAAATCCATATTTTAATTATTTCAAAAACTGATGCCGATTTAAGATAAAATCTCTTAAGTAGTAAACATTTTATATCAAGGGATTATAGATCAACTTGAAACACTGTAAATATGACACTAAATCTCAGGGCCATGATCCACTAGACTTTACTATATTAGGGTAATTGAGAGGTTTCCATAAACAAGAACTTTGATAAGGAGATTTAGCAAGGCTATTTGATAATATGAAAGAATAATGCCAAACTAGGCTTAAAGCAAATGTTTTCGACAAGGTACAAGTACTAGAACATCAAGAAGATAAGCTTCATGAATACTAGGGGTGTTAAGGTATGAAGAAATGATCTTTAGCTCAAGGTAATTCAGGATTGTCGAACTTTAGGGCAAGAAAAAGGGTTATCAATCAATTAAGAACAACTTTGAAGAATATCTGGATTTTAGGTATCAAAGTACAGTTTCTATTGGGTTTCAAGTATCAGGGTGAGATGTCAATATTTTAGGAATCAATAGCATGTTAATCAAGAGGATCAATCAAATATTATATCAAATCTTTATTTTATCATGGCATTCCAATTACTTTGATATACTAGCGTGATACGACTTTTGATCTACTTGCAATATGTACTTGAGGGTTCATGGCATTTCTATATTATATAAAGATAGATTTAAGAATCGCTTGGTTCAAGTATATCTAGATAACTCAGGATAATCGCATCAATATATATGATCTAATTATTACACATTTGCAGTGAATACGAAAGACAGGTTGAATCACTTGCCTTGAGAAAGGCTAGTCTGGTCTAGCTGGTAGGAGCAACTGGAAGCTTTACTCGACCACATATACTCACATATCATATTTTAATATCAAATAATATCACACACATCATAATGCAACACTAGGCTTGGATGATCTCGACCCACAACTTAAGTCACTTGGTCGCTAAACTAGACAAAGTCTCCAAATTTTGGCTTCCTAACTCGATGTGCCTTTACTAAACTATCCAAAACCTATTGACCCTCACTTGGGACTTTAAATATAATGGCTTTATAATATCTTGCAACCATAGTGGTCAACCTAGGTCTCACTCATAAGTGCTCTAAAATTATGTGGTAAGTGAAAGTGCTCACTGGAGTAAATTTCAGAATGACATCTATGGTTTCTTGAGTACATTAGACACTCTTAAACTACAAGTTTACCTCCAAAACTTCTACACTAGACTCTTCTTACCATAAGTCATCTCCCAAACTTGATGTGGCTCAAGGGCCTAGCTTGGGCCTCCTTGGTCCTAAGCTTAAAGTCCATGGTTCCCCTGTTTTTCGGGGCAGAAAACGCCCTGACTTGAACTAACTTGCGACACATGGTTCTAACTCAAATCCTATGAAATATGGTTGGAAAAACTCCTCTGACACTCCCTCTAACTAAGGCCCAATAGGGTCTAATGAGGGCCTACTCATGACATGGTCAAAACTTCCTATTTCTAAGTTGCAACAAAACTGTCCCCTGCTGGACAGGTTTTGTGATTCCACTCGTGCACCTATCCAAACGACTTGTAAACCTCCAAAAAACACCTAAAATCTTTTATATACTCCTAATGCTAGCTTCTCGTGGCTTGGGCCTCAAAGTGCACAACAATGACATGGTCAAAACTCACTCTAAACCTCAGGGTACCAAACTGATATACTCCTAATGCTAGCTAAGACTCTCCTTTCTCCAAGGTTCTCACTTAACAACCCAACCGCCAACAACCAAAATACCCAAACCATAACTTAACTATGGTGATCTACTGAAATAACCCCCTTACACTCAAAATTGACTTAGTGGAGATCATCCTTACCTAAGGTGCAACATAGCAAAACAAAGGAAATCACATTATACAAATTACAAGTCATCAAGTTTTCAAGGACAACAACTTTAACCTTTATGATAAATATAAACGAAATAACATCAAATTTAAAGAAGCACAATTCTTAGTTAATATCTTAACTTAACTACAATTAAGGTTTACTATCAAGATATCAATCCGAATGATCAAGAACTTCCAAGAATTCAAGAGAAATTTGCATGCATGCATGACTTCGAGTCTTACTAATCAAAACAACATGCTTTCCAAATAAATATTTTATTTTAAATCAACATGCAAGCCTATCATGGTTTATATCTAAATGACCACCTAGCATGCAAAGGTTTTTACCAAGATTTCACTAAGATTTTCATGTTATTATCACAAAAACACACAAAATGAAACAAAGCAACCAAAACATCATTAAGAACCATTCATTCGGCTCCGTCAAGGTCATGACCGAATGAAATGGAAGGGAAAATGACCATTAAAATGAAGAGCCTCATTCTCATGACTTGGCATTTCACCATTCCTTGTAGTTCCCTCAATAATACAACCTTACATCCATGAGAATTAAGACTGTACTTTGAGTTCCAACTAAAATTATGCCATGCAAGATCAAAACTTAAACTTTTTACTCAAACTTCTTTGGATTATATATGATCAAGATATAGGAAGTAACATTTACTTGAATGGGAGATGGAAGCTTGAATGAAGAAGGAAGAAAAGGGATGGGGTAGGGCTTCGGCCAAAAAGCCGAGAGGAAGGAGCCGAGAGGAGAGGATGAGAAAGGAGGAGGTGTGGAAATGGTGGAGTGAAAGTGGAGTGATAATCATATTTGTTTGGTTTTTATGCTTTTGATTTGACCACAAGTGAGTGGATATGAGAATTTACAAGAGTAGCCTTCCAACATAGTTAGGTAGATTTGCATGTAAGGACAAGGTGGTAATTTGGCTAGTAGAATGAAAGTGAGTGGGGTTGGAAATGCCTTCCTTGCCCCTTAGTTGAATAAAAGAGTATTTGCATGCAAGGGTAACAATGTAATTTGATAATTACTAAGCAACTAATTTTCAAAGATTTATTTTTATAAAATAAAATAAAAGTTCAAAAATTACAAAATTTATACCATAAAATAACTTAGATTTTTAGAAATTTTATAAAATCACTCTCAAAATTTATGAACAAAATAACTTTTAAAAGAAAATCTTTCCAAGGCTTAGAATATTCCTTATAAATCAAAAATAAAGGAAATAAATAAACTTTTACTTTGAAAAATCATATACTACATACAACAAATTTATAATGCAGAAATTTTCACTCACACAAACGTACAATCATTGAATATATTTTCATTCGACTTTAATATTATACCAAATCCATAAATAATATTACACGAAAATACCGGTTGTAACAATTTCCGACATGGGGCGATTTTGTCAACAACGGGTTCATAGAACTTGTACGGCTGTGGGTTTTAAGCGAGACCGATGTCACTCCTCCACTACCTGGAAATCAAACCATTGACGAGTATTGATTTGAAGTATTTTATTCAAGGAAAAATTGGGAATCTCTTTATGATGGGATCATGATCGTTATAATACTAACAAAACCCTAATGTTTATATTAAGTTATTTAGATGTCTTCCAATATATCCAACGTGTTAACCCCTAGATCGATAAGAAGTGGGTTCGCCAGAGCGAAGTACTCCCATCTATCGTGGGACGACGTGTTGAAGTATATGATACTTTTTAGACCTTTGGGTTTTAACTTAACTAAGTTACCACAATAGGATTGTGAACTTAGAGGCATAGAGTTTGGTGAGATTTATTGGATAAATAAGAATAAATGTTGTTCCACTAAACTATGCAAGAGTTATATAGTTGATATAATTGACAAATGTTGTCTACCTTATTGAATCATGTTTTAGGAGTAAAGCCAAAGCTGAACTAAAATGTTATGAAAATTTGGATCTTGGCTCACTAGAAAGTATATAGAAGATACTCTTTCTGAATTAATAGTTAGGGCTATTAATTTGATAAAATAGTGGGAGATATATATTTTAAATATATATATGAATAATCACTTGAACATAATTTAATAATCCTCTGTAAACTAATTTATCTTATGTATTTTAAAAATTGTAGATATCAAATGGCAATCAATTCAAACAACTTCTCTGTATGATCAGTCTTTGAGAAGGACAAGCTGACATGAACAAACTTCCATGACTGGCAGAGGAACTTGAGGATTGTCCTCAAACAAGAGTGCAAGCTCTATGTCATAGATATCCCTCACCCTGCACCTCTCACTGAAGGAGCATCCCATGCTCAACATAATGTTTATCAGAAACATATCGATGATGACACGGATGTTCAATGTCTCATGTTAGAGACCATGAGCGCTGAACTTCAGAAACAACATGAGAATATGGATTCTTATGATATGATTGAGCACCTTAAACGTATGTTTGAAGGACAGGCTTGTCAGGAGAGGTTTGATACTTTCAATCATTGCATGCATGTAAGCAGGGAGAACGTGATCCGGTTGGACCGCATGTTCTAAGGATGATTGGGTATATTGAGTACCTTGCCAAGTTGGGTTCCCCGATTGCTGTGGAGCACCAGATTGACCTAATTTTGCAATCTTTAAACAACAGTTATTCTCAATTTGTGATAAATTACAATATGAATGAGATAGATAAGAACCCCACCGAATTGTTGGCTATGTTGAAAACTGCTGAGACCAACATTTAGAAGACATCCCCTGCTCCCATGTTGATGGTGAATAAGGGGAAGGCCAAAGGAAAGGGTAAATGGAAAGGCAAGAGGAAGATGGGATCTAAATCAAATGCCAATCCGAAACCTGATTCGACCAAGGCTTTGAAGCCTAAAGGTGGTGTTCCAAAGGTTGGTGATTGTCACTATTGCAAGAAACCAGGTCATTGGAAGAGGAATTATCATGCTTATTTGGAGGATCTGAAGAAGAAGAAGGTTGTTGTTACTGCTTCTGATTCAGGTATTTATGTTATTGAAGTCAATTTGTCTACTTCTACATCTTGGGTATTAGATACTAGATGTGGTTCTCACATTTGTATAAATGTGAAGGAACTGCAGGGAAGTAGGACATTGGCGAAGGGAGAAGTCGACCTACGAGTTGGCAATGGAGCAAAGGTTGCTGCTTTAGCTGTAGGGACTTATCGTTTATCGTTGCCCACTGGGCTTGTTTTAGAATTAGATAACTGTTTTTACGTGCCTGCGATTTGCAGAAACATTATTTCGGTTTCTTGTTTGGACAAGAAAGGTTTTTCGTTTTTGATTTAGAACAATAGTTGTTCCTTTTTATTCAATAATGTTACCTACAGGATTGCATGTTTGTTTAGGTTTATATGTTCTTGATATAGATACTCCTGTCTATAACATAAATAATGATAATAAATGTATTAAGATGAAAGACTCAAATCAAACATACCTTTGGCATTGTCATTTAGGTCACATAAATGAGAAACGCATTTCCAAATTACATAAAGATGGTTACTTGGATAAGTTTTATTTTGAATCATACGAAGAATGCAAATCTTGTCTCATTGGCAAAATGGCTAAAGCTCCTTTTACCGGACAAGGTGGAAGGGCCACCGAACGATTAGGACTTATACATAGTGATGTATGTGGTCCAATACGTACGATGGCAAGAGGTGGCTTTTACTACTTTATTACTTTTACTGATGATTTCAGTAGATATGGATATGTGTATCTTTTGAAGAACAAATCCGATTCTTTTGAAAATTTGAAAGAATACAAGGCTGAAGTGGAAAAGCAAATAGGGGAAAGTATAAAAGTTCTACGATCAGATCGTGGAGGAGAATATTTAAGCCTCGAGTTTAAAGGTTTCTTGAAGGAGTGTGGTATCGTATCACAACTTACTCCTCCTGGAACGCCTCAGTGGAATGGAGTTTCTGAGAGGAGAAATCATACCTTGTTGGACATGGTGCGATCGATGATGAGTCTAGCAGATCTTCCAATAAGTTTCTGGGCTTATGCTCTAGAAACGGCTGCGTATACACTAAACTGAGTTCCAACTAACTCGGTTCAAAAGACTCCATATGAGATATGGACTGAGAAACGTCACGACATGTCATTTATGAAAGTATGGGGATGCGAAGCGTTTGTGAAATGCTTGGTTCTGACAAGCTGGGACCAAAATCGGATAAATGTTATTTTCTGGGATATCCTGAAGAAACTAAAGGGTATAGTTTCTATAATCCTACCGAGAACAAAGTGTTGGTTTCTCGAACCGCTGTATTTCTTGAAAGAGAGTTACTTTTAAAGAAAATTAGTGGGAGGACTATAGATCTCGATGAAGATCGAGTTGTACAAAATAATATTGAACCAGAGTTGGAAAATGGGCAGGAAGTACATCAAGATGTTCCTGCTTCGGAAACACAGGTTGTTTGTAGATCTACTAGGGCTCGTCATGAGCCAGAGAGATATTATGGATTTCTCTTGACTCAAGATGATGATGTAATGCTCATAGATAATGATGAGCCTCTTACCTACCAAGATGCTATGAACAGTCCAGACTCCGAGAGATGGCTAGAGGCCATGAAATCTGAAATGGAATCCATGTATCAAAATAAAGTATGAACTTTAGTTGATCCACCTGAAGGGGTAAAACCTATAGGGTAAAAGTGGGTTTTCAAGAAGTAAACTGACATGGATGGTAATGTACAGACCTATAAAGCGCGACTGGTGGCAAAAGGTTTCAAACAAATTCATGGTATAGACTATGATGAGACCTTTTCACCAGTTGCTATGGTCAAGTCCATCAGGATTTTGCTAGCAATAACTGCTTATTACGATTATGATATTTGGAAAATGGATGTCAAAACCGCTTTCTTAAATGGGAGCCTTGAAGAGGATGTATACATGATACAACCTGAGGGTTTTGTCGATCCCAAGTTTGCTAAAATGGTTTGTAAGTTGCTGCGATCTATTTATGGATTGAAGCAAGCCTCAAGGAGATAGAATCGTCGTTTTGATGAAACAATCAAAGAATTTGGCTTTATTCAGAATGAAGATGAACCATGTGTTTACAAGAAGGTTAGTGGGAGCCACGTGGCATTCCTAGTACTATATGTAGATGATATATTACTAATAGGGAATGACATACCTTCTCTACAAGCTGTTAAGATTTGGTTGGGAAATAGTTTCTCGATGAAGGACTTAGGTGAAGCTACCTATATATTAGGGATCAAGATCTATAGAGATAGATCAAGGAAATTAATTGGCCTAAGTCAGAGTACATACATTGACAAAGTATTGAATTGTTTCGGGATGCAATAGGCAAAAAGAGGATATGTCCCAATGTCTCATGGGATATTGATCTCAAAAGACAACCGCTCTAAATCATTAGATGATAAGGGCCGTATGAGAAAAGTTCCATATGTTTCGGCAATGGGATCTATAATGTATGCGATGATATGTACTCGACCTGATGTTTCGTATGCCTTGAGCATGACGAGCAGATACCAGTCTAATCCTGGCGAGGGTCACTGGACAACAGTCAAGAATATTCTTAAATACTTGAAAAGGACTAAAGATTCATTCTTGGTGTATGGAGGAGATATACATATATGTAAAGTGCATACTGATGATAATGTTGCAGACCCACTGACTAAGGCTTTGTCGCAGAAAAAGCACGAAGGTCATACTAGTTCCATGGGTATTAGATATCTGGGTGATTGGCTCTAGTGCAAGTGGGAGATTGTTAGTGTTTGTGCCCTAGAGACAACACTATTATGTTTATATTATGAAACATTTGGATTATTAATTCTGATTATATGGATTATTCTTTAGTAATTTATTATATCTTTATTTTCTGCGATAAGATATTTGATTAATAAATGTCCTTGGAATATGATATGTAATTTTATATCTCTAAGTACGTGACTTAGAAATGAGATTATGAGAATAGTATCAATATTCCTAAAGATCCCTAGTCGAGTATTATCATTAAGGGACAATAATAATACATTAAGACTAGTGTGAATGTTGACTGATGATCGCATCTCATTGATAATAGGTATAGTGATACTAAAGTCAAAATCAAGCACATGTATTATATACATGGTGCTGGAAGACCCAATGTGAGATTCTACATGTCTGTTGTGTCATAAGTAATTCTCACAGTGATAATGATGTATTAGTCCTTAGACTTGAAATCATTATATTTCTATATGAGAATTAATATACTTTGGTTGCATTAAAAGTTACCTTTGACCGGGTGATGATAAAAGTGTATATTGGGTATATTATGAATCATATGAGAAATATGAATGATCTAGAAAGGATTTAACCCTCCTATTTTAGGAGTGATATTATTCGCCTCTTGCTTGAGTTAGACTATAAAATGCATGGCCATGCTCAAATGTTGATTTGATGTTATAGTCTACTCATCGATCAAGGAAACCTGGATTAAATTATGAAGATGATGACACATAACATGCCTCGAGTTTAATCTATAATATATGGTTAAAAGGATTATAGTACATTGTACATTATACACAAAAGGTTTAATCGATCACCGATTTAATTATTATTACTTGGGTAACAATAATGTATTACTAGATGCCGCTCATTGTTTAAGATTTTAAATTAGATTTAAAATTGTTGCCAACGTAATAATAACCTAAAGGGTCGCACAAAGAATGATTGGAGGATTATTTAATCTAAATTCAAATTTAAATTAAATGTAAGTAATTCGAATTATTTGTTATTAATTAAGTGTGACTTAATTAATTAAATAAATAGGAAATTTGAATTTAATATTAAATCTGAAATTAAGTTATTTGATGATTAAGTGAGACTTAATAATACAATAATTAGAATTTCGAATTTAATAATAATAATAACTCTAAAATTAAGTTTAGGGTTGGAGGCCCATTAGCTCTTGCCTATATAATATCTTTTTCTAATAGAATTAGGATTACACGTTTTATTTGATAAAACATAAACCCTAGCAGCTTGAAGAGATAGAGAGAGCAAGAAGGCGGCCTCAAGAAGATGCTAGTACACACTCATCCTCTGGGCGATCATTCGTGTGGATACCTTCAAGGCGTAGATCGTTCCAGCGACGGGCTACGTGGTGATCATTCAAGACCTCCATATTTCCATTAACGTAAAGCTTCTTAAGGTAAACATACTGAACTACGAATTAAATATTATTTTTCGCATGGATCCTGCGGAGGGTTTCGTTATTTTAAGATTTAAATTTACGCTTTCGTTGCGTTTATGTGCTAAAAACCCTTCAAATTATCCGTCGAATAATCAAAAGAATTATCCGTTGAGAGACAATGAGCCACATCCATCGAGTACAAGTAAACTAGTTAGCAAAGCTAGACTAGATAAGTTGAATGAAAAGTATGGACCAGTTTCTAAGAACTTTGTTCCAGGAGAAATAAGTCAAGTGAATAAGAACAAAAGAGTCAATGTAGGTCATCTGTCTATCAAGCAATTGAATGAAAGATTGGAGAAAATTGAAATGAAAGCAGAGTCAAAAAGGAAAAACAATAGAAATGGGAAAGTAGGAATTAACAAACATAACAACTACATACCTGGTAAATATGCACCAAGAAAAATCTGTTTTAAGTGTGGTAGTGTTAATCATTTGATTGTTAATTAAAACTTGCTATGCTTACTCCTATGTCTGCACCACCTTCATTTCCCAACATGCCTACAATGTCTGTTAATGTTATGTATGCACACAATTTGAATGCACAGTATGCTAATATGCCATTTGCACAAAATCTATATTATGCTGCATTTAGTATGCCACAAATGCCATTTAGCATGCCTTACTGGAATAACATGTTTGCACAAAGTATGTCTTTTCATGTTAACCAATCTGTGCATGATAATTCTGCAATGATGAATGGTTTCAAAGGTCCAACTCAAATGACAAAGGATGAATCTGAAATACCCAAGTCAAATGAGGTCAAACCTAAGAAACCAAAGAAAAAGCTAACAAGGCAGGACCCAAGGAAACTTGGGTACCAAAATCAACTTGATTCGATTTTGATGTGTGCAGGGAAACATAAAGAATTTTTGGTATCTGGATAGTGGTTTCTCAAGGCACATGACTGGAGATTCTACCCTGCTCACTGGTTTTAGAGAAAGAGTTGGGCCAAGTATTACTTTTGGAGATGACAACAAGGGTTATACTGTGGGATATGGCTTGATTTCAGAAGATAATGTCATCATTGAGGAAGTTTCCCTAGTGGATGGTCTCAAGCATAATTTATTGAGTATCAGCCAGCTTTTTGATAGGGGCAACTCAGATACTTTTAATGTAGAAGCCTGTGTTGTGACTAACAAGAAGAGCAACAAAGTGGTTCTCACTGGAGTGAGAAAAGGGAATGTGTATCTAGCTGACTTTAACTCAACAAATTCAGAATTTGTAACTTGTCTTCTCAGTAAAGCAAGTCAAGATGAAAGTTGGCTATGGCACAAGAAGCTGTCCCATCTAAACTTCAAAACCATGAATGAGCTAGTCCAGGAAGAATTGGTTAGAGGTATTCCTCAAGTGGAGTTTTCAAAGGATGGATTGTGTGATGCCTTCTAGAAAGGAAAGCAGATTAAAACATCATTCAAAAAGAAGATTGAATCATCTATTGAAGAACCTTTACAGTTACTTCGTATGGACTTGTTTGTACCAGTAAATGTGTTGTCCATCTCAAAGAAGAGATATTGCCTAGTAATTCTGGTTGATTTTTCAAAGTTCTCTTGGACATATTTTCTGAAGTCCAAAGATGAGGCTAGTGAAATCATCACCAATCACATAAGGCAAGTTAACAATCATCCTGACTTCAAGGTTAGAAGAATCAGGAGTGACAATAGAACTGAGTTCAAGAATTCTATAATGAGAGTGTTTTGTGAAGAGCATGGAATCATTCATGAGTTTTCTGCAACAAGAACTCCACAACAAAATGGTGTGGTGGAAAGGAAGAATAGATCACTCACTGAAGCTGCAAGAACTATGCTTGAAGAATCAAGACTGCCAACTTACTTTTGGGAAGAAGCTGTGAATATAACATCTTACACTCAGGATATCTCATTGGTCAATCAAGCAAAAGGCATGACTCCATATCAGATATTCAAGAATAGGAAGCCAACTCTTAATTTTCTTCATGTCTTTGGATGCAAATGCTATATTCTAAGGAATCAAACTGAATAGCATGGAAAGTTTGATGTTAAAGCAGATGAAGGAATTTTTGTTGGATATGCTGTTGGAAAAGCATATAGAGTCTACAATCTTAGAACAAACATTATTATGGAATCTGTACATGTTGTGTTTGATGATAAGAAGATTAAAGGACTAAAAGATGAAGGTTTCCATGATAGCCTCAAATTTGATAATGTTGAGATGATTTGTGATGACAGTGATGATGATAGTGATCAAGAAATAGTGGCTAAGGATAATGCAGAAAAGACTATCTCTAAGGATGTTCAAAATTCAACATCATTTGAGTTACATAATGCATCATCCATTGGTAGACAATCAGCTTCATCCATCAGGATACAAAGTACATCATCAGTCAGAACAATAAGAGAAGCTGAGAGTCAAAATAGATCACTTACAGAAAGAACTCATTCTTCAAATCAAAGATCCACAAACTCAGAGGGAGTTTCTTCTAATCAAAACTCAGTCACACATCAAGACAACAATTAGGCCTCTTCATCTAGACCTAATCTACCACAACAGAGAAAATGGACTAGAGATCACCCTTTTGAGCTCATTATTGGTGATGTATCTTCTAGAATTCAAACAAGAAAAGCAACTCAAGAAGAATGTCTGTATAGCAGCTTTCTTTCAAAGGAAGAACCAAAGAAGGTAGAAGAAGCTCTGTTGGATCCTGATTGGGTTTTAGCTATGCAAGAGGAGGTAAACCAATTTGATAGGAACAAGGTATGAAGGCTGGTACCCAAGCCTAAAGGAAAGAATCCAATTGATATCAAGTGGGTTTTCAGAAATAAGATGGATGAAAATGGCATAGTTGTTAGGAACAAAGCTAGAGTGGTTGCTAAGGGCTACTGTCAACAAGAAGGAATAGATTTTTATGAAACTTTTCTCCTGTTGCAAGACTTGAAGCCATCAGAATTTTCTTAGCCTATGTAGTCTATGCTAATTTCAAAGTCTATCAAATGGATGTCAAAAGTGCCTTTCTGAATGGAGATTTGGAGGAGGAAGTCTATGTCAGTCAACCTCCTGGTTTTGAAGATCCAAATTATCCAGAATATGTCTACTATTTTTTGAAAGCACTTTATGGATTGAAGCAAGCACCTAGAGTCTGATATGATACTTTGTCAAAGTTTCTCTTAGAAAATCACTTCACAAGAGGTATTGTTGACAAAAATTTATTCTTTAGAAATGGTAATGGCTCTAGTATACTTGTTCAAATTTATGTAGATGATATTATATTTGGCTCTATAGATGAAAAACTTTGCAAAACGTTTTCCAAACTGATGCAAAATAAGTATGAAATTAGCATGATGGGAGAACTAACTTACTTTCTTGGTTTACAAGTTAAGCAAGTTAGTGATGGAATTTTCATTAGTCAAACCAAACACATTTATGATCTTTTAAAGAAGTTTGATCTAATGGATTGCACATCTGCAAAAACTCCTATGGCCACTGCAACTAAACTTGAATTAAACACTACTGAAAAGTCTGTGGATATTTCAAGCTATAGAGGCATGGTTGGCTCACTTTTGTATTTAACAGCTAGTAGGCCAGATATAATGTTTTCTATTTGTCTTTGTGCTAGATTTCAGGCTGATCCTAGATAGTCTCATTTAATAGCTATAAAGAGAATTTTCAGATATCTTAAGGGAACACCAAAACTTGGCATTTGGTACCCTAGAGATTCTGGTTTTGATCTAACTGGTTATTCAGATGCAGACTATGCAGGGTGCAAAATTGATAGAAAAGCCACTACAGGAACCTGTCAATTTTTGGGGAAACAAGATAGTATCCTGGTTTAGTAAAAAGCAAAATGCAGTCTCTACTTCTACAGCGGAGGCTAAATATATTACTGCTGGCAATTTCTGTGCACAAATTCTATGGATGAAGAACCAACTGTTGGACTATGGTCTGCCAGTGGACAAAATTCCTATTTTTTGTGATAACACAAGTGCAATTGCCATTACAGAAAATCCAGTACAGCATTCAAGAACAAAGCACATAGACATCAAGTACCACTTCATTAGGGAACATGTAATGATTGGTACTGTGAAACTTCATTTTGTTCCAAGTGAGAAGCAACTTGCAAATATCTTTACTGAGCCACTTGATGAATCCACCTTCACTAGGTTGGTAAGTGAGTTATGTATACTTAATTATTCTTAAATCATTTTTGATTATCTTGCAAGTTGAAATGCAGCCAGAAACTTAATTGATTTTTCTGTTTTGAATGTAAATTTGGCTAAGTCAAAATCTACATCTCGATGGATGTTTATTATCCATCGAGTTTTATCATCCGTCGAAGTAGAATAGCCTGGTAAAAATCAATTACTTTTCTGGATTATTTTAAATCTGACGGATAATTGCTTTATTCCCATCTTTCGAATTGTCAACATCTTAGCCGTTAAAGTTCTGAACATTATCCATCAGATTTACTTACAGTCTGTAAGTATATCACGACGGATAATTGACAGAATTTTGACAGTTTATTTTTACTTTTAAAACGGTTATTTTGGGCAATTTTCATTAGGTCTTTAATTTTTACCTTTAATTTTTATCCCATTTTATCAGAGAATATATAAAAGCCTTTTTCCAAGTTTATTTTAGCTTTTATCTTTCTCTACTGTAATTAACTGCTCTCTTCTTCCTCAAAGCAAACCTCCTTTCTTTCTGCAACCTTTCTTGCTTAACATTGGCACCAGTAGACAAGATCATGTCTCATACGGGATTTATTTATGAAAATAACAACTTTGTGGCTCTTGTGAACAAAGAAATTCCAGCCTCTGAAGATTATCACAAAATGATGGATTTTGTGAAGGGATGCAAGCTTAACTATGCCATGCTGGAATCACCCACAATTTACTGTGAAGTTGTGGAGGAGATGTCGACTACTGTTGTGTATCAGGCAACTGACAAAACAATAACTCTCTCCATTAAAGGTAAGGAATTTTGCATTAACAGTGATACTGTTCAAGCATGCTTTAAAATTCTTGAAAACACTACTACTAAACCACAGATATAGTTAACTTACTTAATTCTATTGGCTATGCACTTCCAACCACTAAGTTATGTGAGATTAGGAGGCTAGGTCTTAGGAAAGAGTGGAGTTATCTGTGTGATGTAATTACCAAGGTGTTTTCTAGTAAGATAAGCAACTTTGATTCTATCAATACCGCCATGCTTAACATGCTCTACATGCTACTTATTGATAATTACTACAATTTTAGTGATGATATCATGTTTGAGTTAGGTTACAAGTTAGGGAAGATCAAAATGAGATCTAGAAATGTTTATTATGCTAGATTCTTTATGATTATTGCTAACCATATCTGTGAGGACCTTGTAATTGAGAACCCAATCAACAAACTAGATTGTTGGCTTCAAGAAAGGAGAATAATTGCAGATTTAAACAGAGCTGATCACCACAAGGAGGTGCCCCTTATTTACTTGCCTATCATGGAGGGCCCTCATGTAAGTGAGGTAAATGCTTTTGTCCCTACTCTTTCTACCTCTCAAGTTTCTTTGCCATTGAATGTGGCTATGGCATCTGTGTCAATGACCCAACAGATGCCTACCCAAGACACAAAATCCAAACCATCAAAATCCAAATCAAAGAAACCACACTCTAGTGTCTCTCAAAAGATGCCAGTTTCAAAATCTACCAAAAGCAAAGAAGGGAGTGTGAAGGTGGGTAAGATTGGTGAGGGATAGGGTGAACAATAAAGAAACCCTAAGAATAAGGATGGTGAGGTGAGTGTACACAAACCTAGCCACACCACAATTTCCTAACAAATTGTGGTGCTTAATAAGGAAATTAGCACATCTCTAGTTTCATCCTCTCAAAAGGATGCTACTATTGAAACAAGCTCCCAACCAGGAGCACAGGTCAAAAGGGCTAGGGACACAGACTCACCCCAAACTTATACAAGAAAGAAAAAATCTAGAAAACTTGGGGATGTACAGGGATCACACACAGTGCAAACTGCAACTAAAGACTCAATCACTACACCTTCTCAAACTTAGCTTGATGTGACTCTAATAAATGTGGAGTCACATCCAAAATATTTAACAATAAAAGCACCAAACACACAAAACTCTCCTACCAATTCTATGGATGTGGATATGATTCACACATCAATCCCTGATTCTCCTTCTTTAACTCTGTTGGAGAAGCCAAAACTCAGTACAAGTGAGCATCATCTTCTAGATGATTTGTGGCTCACTTGCCAATTCTTTCAGGAACTATTGAGACTTCTGTGCCTAAATTATCATCAATTTGCATAGAGTCCATAATAGTTTCCTCTCCAAACTCTATCATTTCTTCTATTCCGATGGATATTGTTCATCCATCGGCTAGTGATTGTATCATGACGGATGTGCCTAATAGCAGTCATCCGTCGGCTATCCTAACTACTACCCTGATGGATGTTCCTCATCCGTCGATACTCTCTATACAAGCTGAATTTTTAACAATTGTTACAAGTGTAGATGAGCTAGTAGTTGTGCAATCACTCCTAGAATTGAGGGAAGGGAGTGAACAGAGTGAGAGGTTGAGTTGCTCTCAGGCAAAAGGAGAGGAAAAGAGAGAAAATATGCAGGCTATTTCTTCTAGCCTGGAAAAAGTGAGTGAGGGGGGTTCCACCTTAGTAGGTGAAGGTCAGGGTGTGAGGGTGGTGAGCCAAGGGGAGCCCTTAATGTAAGAATATAGAGAAAATGAGAGAAATGCAGGTACTGAAATTTGGGAAGAGCCCATTGTAAGTGAGTTAATGGATGTCAATGAGGCTGAAAATAAACAACTAATTCAGCAAGAATATTAAGTTATCTTCGATTCTGTCTCTTATGAAGCTGAGGCATTTACTCACACTGTTTTAGCTTATCAAGTTCTAGCTGAACAGGACAATGTGGCTGTTGAAAGAATGCTAAATTTGGTGCATAGAACAATCTCCATGCAAAGAGCCAAAGATGCCATCTCATCCATGCCACCCACATCTGGTGATGATGTTGATTATGGAACTGGTGGTTCTGAAGATATATTTAGGGATGAAGATGATGATGAGGAAGAGTTTATGGACATGGGGGGGAAGTAGGCTCTAGCTCCAGGTCAAATATTCCATCTTGGGTGTTTTCCGAAGAATGTGATGAGCAACACTTCAAGTCTACTCTCTTTCATATCATTCAACAAACTCAGACAGGTCTTCAAGCTACAACCAATGCTAACACAAAGAAGCTTCTTCAAGCACATCTCAATTCTCTTCAACTACACCAACTTTAATCTCTTCAACACAATCTGGATGTCACTGTAATTAAAACCGAAATTGATCAGGTCAAGTCGGATGTTTCTGAGAGACTGGATGTTAAATTTTCCAACACAACCATGCTTGATATCAACAGACAACTAAGGAAAAACTCTAATATGGCTAGCAAAGTGGATTTCTTAGACACAAGACTCAAAACCTTGAAAATATCCATCACTGCAATCCATCTACATCTAGTTCAACAAACTCAGTTGCTTCAAAAGCTAGTAGCTGCACAGACTTCTACCTCTACTCAACTTGATGCTAACAAAAAGGGGGAAAAAGACTCAATTGTTCCAGTTAGCCAAGAGGAGCCAACAAGAGAGGGGGAGAAATTACTTTTCCTAAGCCACCAGTCTTGGATAGTATTGATCTGATCTAGATAGCAGCTGCCAAGTTGGAATTAAATGAAAAATTCAAGAAGCTTGATGTTGCAGTAGTTGAGAAGGAACTGGATGCAAAATGGAAGAAAATTAATGAAGAGATAGTAAAGAAGTTTGGTCCAATTGAGAAGAAAGACAAGGTATTTTCTCACTTCTCTCAATTGAGACAAATTTCTGCAAATGAAATGAGTCTGGGTAATTTGGAAAAGGGCCAACCTTTATGCATAAAGTCTCCAAAAGCCAACTTGGTTTTGAAGCCCAAAAGAAATTATCCAAAGTCATCTGACAAGAATCCTTTCGACCTTATGTTTTAGACTCCAAGGCCAGATGAAAAGAAGCTGTTGGAAAGGTCCATTGCATTCTTCAAAGATTCAACTGACTCTGTGCTAAAGAGAAGAATTGCTAAGATCTAAAGGAATGGGAAAGAAATCTGTGTGGTGGATGGACACCCTCAGTTTGCAGAAGCTAAAAAGGAAGAAATGGAGAGAATCAAGCAAGAAAGAAATCAAGTTGCTTTAGATACTAAAAAGCTCAAACAGAAGAAAAGCAAGCTGCTATAGTCTCCAAGCTTCAAGCTATGAAAACTGCAACTGAGATTTCTGAGAAACAACATGTGGTAGCTGAAGATCAAGATCAAAAAATGCACAAGGAACCTCAACAGAAAAGGAAGTTCAGATAAAAATCCTTCCCAAAAGAAAATTGGACTTCAATGATGATAATATGGAAGACTACATTCCCAAAAGTCTACATCTACAACTCAAACATCCAAGCCTTCAGTGGTGGTCCCTACAAAGAATTTTCATGGTGAGCCAATAGTTCCCAAGGATGAGCCTATAGACTGGGATAGTTTGCCTCTTCCTGAGCTTAATTTACCAATCTTCAACAAGTTAAAGAAGACAAAGATAAGAGCAATCAAGAAGTTCAAGCCTGTGATAGTTTTAAAGCCTTGTGTTTTATTTCTTTGTGTTTTGATTTTCATTTTACTATTCATTCCGCACTTCTTGCAAAATCAAACACAGTTATATATTACGTAAGAATATTCTTAAAATCAGAAAAAGAAGCCAGAATTACATTCAACCCCCCTTTTATAATTCTTGTTGCATTGATTGGGAATAACAAGAGTTTTATTAGCAGTACCTCTTTTGAAATGATTTTCTACAAGGAATTTAGAAAGAGTATCATACCAGGCTCTAGGTGTTTGCTTCAATCCATAGAGTGCTTTCAAAAGATAGTAGACATATTCTGGAAAGTTGGGATCTTAAAAACTAGGAGGCTGACTGACATAGACTTCCTCCTCCAAATCTCCATTTAGAAAGGCACTCTTTACATCCATTTCATAGACTTTGAAATTGGCATGGGCTACATAGGCTAGAAAAATTCTGATAGCTTCATGTCTTGAAACAGGTGCAAAGATTTCATCAAAATCTATCCCTTCCTGTTGACAATAGCCTTTAGCAACCAATCTTGATTTATTCCTTATGACTATGCCATTTCATCCATCTTGAATCTGAATACCCATTTGGTGTCAATAGAATTCTTGCCTTTAGGTTAGGGTACCAGCTTCCATACTTTATTCCTTTCAAATTGGTTTAGCTCTTCTTGCTTAGCTAAAACCCAATCAGGATTCAACAAAGCTTCTTCTACCTTCTTTGGCTCTTCCTGTGACAGTAAGATGCTATATAGACATTCATCTTAAGTGGCTTTCCTTGTTTGCACTCTTGAAGATGCATTACCAATGATCAGTTCATATGGGTGATCTCTAGTCCATTTCCTTTTGTTAGGTCACACACACACTGTAGAGGGGGTGAATACAGTGTATAGTACACTCAAATCGAACTTTAAGAACTTAAGTAACAGAAAACAAACTTTATTGAAACAATAAACTCTGTTACAGTATGGAACTGTTACCTCTCAGTGATGAACAAATATCACGAGAGCTGCTAGGGTTACAATGAATAATCTTCTCTAATAATGATAACACTTATAGTGTAAACCCTATGTCTGTGTTTATATACTACACAGTTACAAGATAATCCCTAATTGATATGGAATATAATTCTGCTTCCTAAAATATATCAATCAGATATCTTTTCTTCCAAGTATTCCATTCTTTACGGAATTCCTTCTTCATGCATATCTCTTCTTATGTTTATCTTGATCTTCTTTCCTTTAATCAGCTACTGTCCTTATCTGATTGTCCTTCAGCACTTAAGTTCTGATATTTATCTTCTGATGATTATCTCCTGATAACATAAGTACTGATATTCTTAAGTCCTGACTTCCAGTATAAGTACTGATCAACAGTTAAGTACTGATTTATCCTGTTCAAGTAAGATCTGAAAGCTAAACATAAAACATATTAGCCATGACATTATCAAATATATCTAACAATCTCCCCCAACTTGTAAATTAACATAATATACAAGTTTAACAGATATTTGATGATGTCAAAAACATTAAGTACAAATGCATGAGAATTAGACTATATAACTACAACTTACAGTCCTTAAAGCTTTTACCAATTTCAACTTCTGATAACAACTTCAGTCTGTATAAATATCAGTATTTATGCAGTTGTAGATCTTCGACTTGGCTTCATCATTTTCTGATCTCTCTGATGTCAGGAGTTGTTCTGAGATAGTTCTTCAACAAACATTTCTCAGCATATCTTAGTTCATCAATTATTCTCCTTTTGACATCTTTAAGCTCTGCAGTATCTTCACCAGTTTGAAAGATTGCAGCTCTGAGATCATTGATCTTTGCTTTTCTCAACTCCTGATCTAGTCTTATGACATAAGCTTTGTCAGACTCCAGATTGAATTCAAGTCCCTTAATACCAATATATGTTCTGATCTGTGCAGTATTAGGCTTCATATCAACAATATCACCATTGTGATCTCTGTACTTTGGAACATATATGCTGTCAGACTTAATAGAATAAAGCCTTTTCTGTCTCTGAATCTGTTCTTTTAAGTAGTTTGCAGCAGTCTCTGTTATTCTGTCATCCACTTGAAGTAAGAAAAGTACATGCTCCAATTCTTCAAAATACTTCAATGGAATGGCATTTTGTCTTATATGATAAACCCTACCATCTGTCATGAAATACAACATGATGTATTCTTTCAAGTAGGTATGGTAAACCATCTGTACAGATTCCAGTTGATTCAACCTCTCAGGAGTTGCTCCAATACCTGGTTCACTCAAGGAAGTTGGATCATTGGTAGTGTTGTGTACTCTTCTTTCATCAGCACTTCCCAATCCAGTTTTATCTCTAGCTTCCTTTCCAGTAACTACTCTTGCTTCAAAACCACTTGCAGTAGTCTTCAAAGATTGAGTCTGTTTTGCTTTAGTGAATCCTGGTAAGAGTGTCTTTGATCTATTTTCTGATATCAAGTTAACTTGAGCTCTGTCAGAGGTTACTTGCTTCTTCTGAATATCAGAACTTACAATTTCTTGACTCTGAACAACTTGAGCCATGTCAGAGGTTGTTTTAAGAACTTTTCTTGAAGTCAGAGCAAGATCATCCTTTTCATCAGTAATTTCTTCTTCCTCAGGAGGTACATAAACCTTGATAGGTTCACCAACCTTTTCTTTACCCTTGGATCTTGGATCTATCTGTGGTTGTGATCTAGCCAACGTTGCTTCAGTATGTTTCCTTTCTTTGATCACAATGCCTTTGAGTTTTGGAAGTGAATTTTTACCAGAAGCTTCAGATTTAGATGTGACTTTCTCTGATTTAAGTCTAGCTTCTTCTTCCTTTAAACTTTCCAAGTCCATTCCTGGATTTTCTTGAAGAAATAACTGTCTTCACATTTCCTCATCAAGATCTAGAAGTTCATCAGAACTTATCCTTTTACCAGCAGCAGAACTTATTCTTTTCCCAGTGTCAAAACTTGTCCTGTGACTAGCTTGTCTTGATGTAAACCTTCTACCTTGACTATGACTGCTACCCATTCCAGAGTATCCTTGATCATCATTTCCATCATCCTTTCCTTGCAGTGTCTTGTTAGTGTTGCATTTGGACTTAATTACCTTCTCCCCCTTTTTGGCATCAGCAGGTAGTAAAAGAGAGATAAGTAATTCCACTGAGGATTGGATTTCAGTAAGTTGCGATTGTTGAGAAGCTTGATTTGTCAAAATGTCATCAATCTGAGCTTGTTGTTTCTCTTGAGTTTTCTCAATATAAGCAATCCTGTCAATGGTAGGTTGAAAGAACTTTTTCTTATCAATTTTCCAAACTTGTTCTTGTTTGATAAAGTTCTCCTGAATCTTGTGTAGCTCTGCATGAGTAGTTGAATGAAGACCTTATAGATGTTTAATACTCAATGCAGTGACTCTAAGCTGGGTTTTTAAATCATCAGAATTTAACATTTCATCAGCTTTAGTCAAGTGCTCAGCAAGATGTATTGCAGTTGGAACACATGAAACTGAGTTCCATTCCTTAGTCCACTCCTGACCTGCAGGAGTTTCACTTCAAGGTACTGGTGCAGCCCTGGTAACAAACTTCTTTACCAGTTCAGACTTAGGAAGAGTCTGTTGAGGAGTATGTCCTGAAGGACCTGCTTCATCAGCATCTACAGTTGGAGCAGCATCACCAGTATCTCCAGCATTTGCAGCATCAGAACTTAAAGAATCAGTATCTTCTGATAAGACAACAGTATGAGTAGAAATGGAGGCTTCAGCATCCTCTAATTGCTGATCTGATACTAAGTTCTGATCAACAGCCATATCCTGATGCTCACCTAAAGTCTGATCATCAGCATCTTGATGCAGAAAAGGTGTTGTTGATAACTCTGGAGTTTGAACAGCATCAGTAACAGGTGTTGTGGAAGGATTATTTGTTGTTGGAGCTTCTAAGAGAAATACTTCAAACACAACCAAGTGTTGAACATCATTATCAGCACTTGTGCCTGGATCAACAAGAGACACAGATGGTGAGTTAGCCTTGTCAGATACAGCTTCCTGAGATGGAGTTGATGGAGAAGAAGTGACTGGAGCAAATTCCTTGTCTTGTGAGATTAGAGATTCCTGATCCCCTTCCTTAGCTGCTTCCTCTTAATCATCTGAAACTGGCCTTTGTGCCCTCTGTTTCTTGTACTTCCTTGTTGATTTGGATTCCTTGGGAGTTTCAGGAACTGTCATTCGTCTAAGCCTCTTGAGAAGCCTAGAACCCCCAATTTCAGAATCTTTCTGAGAAATCTCTTTCTCAGCTTCAGATACAACAGGTTCTCTAGCAGGAACCGGTTCCTCAGAATCAGATTCATCGCTCAATGCAATCCTCCTTCTCTTTTGAGATGTTTGAGGAACATTCTTTGTCCTCTTTGGCTTGGAAGATGAAGATTTCACAGTAGGTGCTGAAGATGAAGGTCGAGCAGGCTGTGAAGTGGAGAGATAGGATTTGAGATATGTTCTGAGGGTAGGTTGAGTAGAATGAGAGGTAGGTACTGAGGTTGATGGATTTTGGGTGTTTGGAGTTGGTTGGACATCAGAGTAAACAGATCTATAAGTATCAGGATCAGCATTTACCAGGATCTGTTTTACAGACTTAGGAATCTGTAATGGTCTAACCACTTTTTTCTTAGTATCAGCATTTACCATGTCATTAAAGTATCGTTTTGCAACCTTAAAAGGTGGGGTTTGAGTGCTGACTAAATGAGGTTCATCAGTACAGTAAGTGTAAATAAGTTGACAGAATCTAGCAAAATAAACAACATCTCGATCCTCTGTCATCCTATCCCCAATAAAACCAATTATTCCAGTTGCAAAATCAAAATGATTTTGATGAATAATAGCATACCCTATGTGCTGACTCAGAATTGGGATAACATCAAAATTTGAACATTTGTTCCCAAAAGCTTTGGTGATGCAATCAAAGAAGAAACTCCATTCTCTTCTGATATTAGCCCGTTTCAACTGTCCAAGTTTCGTCAGACTCTTTTCATATCCCAATTCAGCCATTAACTCCCGAAGGGCTGAGTCCTCTGGAATTGAGAAAGTACAATCTTCTGGAAGATGTAAAGCCCTGCGTACTGTACCAGGAGTGACTACAAAGGATGAATCACCCACTTGGAAGATAATACTGGGAGTTCCACGTTGATCACCATCATCAAAAAGTCCAGTCCTCCAAAACCTCAGAACTTGTTCGCTTGAAAAGAATTCAGGCTGTGTTAATGCATACCCAACCTCACTATGTGCAAGAAGATCCTGCACAAAGTGCAATTCAGATGGAGCTTCAGTGTGATCAAGAACTGCAGCATAGTTGTTGGGGACAAACTTAGCTCCATCAATGATTAAATCCTTTGGTGCCATGTGAAAAAAAATGAGATTCAAGTATGCCTGTTAGGTGTTTGAGATAATGTCTGTAGGAAAAACCAACGTGAGAAATAAAGAGAAAGAGAGTAAAAGTAAGGAGGGAGATAAAATATGAAGAAAATAAAAGATTAAAGAAATCTTCTCTCTGTTGTACTTATACTCTGAACAAAATGTTACCGTTGGACACCTGTCAGACATGCAGTAATAACAGACAGTTACTGGGCTCGAGAAAACAGGAATCATTACTTACCCATTTACCTAGTTTCAAGGAAAAACCGTTCCATTTATCAAGAGAAACAGTTTTAATTCAAAATTTAAACCGTTATCACTGATTGAATTATTTTTCACTGCATCATTGATATTCTGAAAATACATCACATGAAAATGACCAAGATAAATTAGATAAGTAAGTGATGAAAATGAATCAGAACTTAATATAAAACAAAATTTATATGGTCATCAGAATATCAATCAGGATTTATCAACATAAGATAAAATAACTCAGAGACAAAATCTTGAAGTAAAAAAAACTTTCATTAATATATCAAGACAATACATTTATGAAATGGAAATTACATCAATACTTATACAAGATTTTCCCTAAGCTTCTAAACCTAACATCAACAGCTTTAGTCCTAGCTAAGAAGCCTGACAAAGCTGATGATGAAGAAAAACAGGAAGAAGACGAGATTAAGTCATCTTCTTCTTCCTACTCTCGACAAACAGAATGGCGAGTCTGATGATTCGCTCTTGCTGGCGGAGAGCTTCCAGCCTTTCAAATTCTAGTTCAACATATTCTAGTTCGAACTGAGACTGTTATCAAATTTTATTGACAGATAAGCCAAGTAAAGGATTAGAATGAGAAATCAGAACTTAGACCTATACCAGAACTTAACAGTCATCAAAACATAATTTCTTAACTCAAAAAAATGCTCATCTTAGTAAATCCTCATACAAGTTCTGAGTTATAGACGTCAGAACTTAATCATCAGAACGTGTAACTAGAACTTGTCCTCAGAATTTGTGCAGTAATGACACAATGACTGTTTATCTAAAATAACATAGACCACCACAGAAATTTTCATCATTCAGATGGAGTGATAAGTGTGTGCATTAAGCTAAATAACAGACAAAGAGTAAAGTCTGATTCACTTCAGTACATCTTAGAAATAAGGCATAACTAAAATTTTGCTAAAGAGCTGTCATTGTCCTGAAACCTACTGATGAATGAGTTCATGCTTGAGTCCACCTCAACTGTTTTGTGCTAATTTTATGCATCTTTTGAAATTCTATTTTACAGTGGCTTCTCAGTGTAAGTGAGTCACGACTGTTTATCAGAATTTATGCTATTATCAGAGTATTTCTCCAGTAATCATAGAGTGTGAAAAGTCACCAAGAAAATATTTTGCTTTTCTAATGCATATCTACTTAATACCAGCAATGCACTTGGGTCGTCCCTTCCACATTTTTACTCTAGATCTCAAAGGAGTACCTGATTTTATTCTTTGATCTTTTTGCTTTTTCTTTGATAAGTGAGGTTTATCAGCACTTAGTACATTCAGCAGTTTTACTAGTATCAGAACTTAACAGATGAGTAGCATTATTCTAATTTGTGACTTAGTTATAAGATATACAAAGTAAACTTAACTAAGCTCAATTATCAGAATTTGCTAGTGTCATAGGGTTTCCACTAAAATAATTACTTCTTACATGGAATCATTTGTTTATTGAAGACTACTAGGTCAGTATCTAGCACAGTTATCCTTATAGGATAGAATAGGTACTTGAACAGACATATCACTTATTAGAGTTTAGAAACATATATCAGACAACAGTCAGTACTTAAAGACATTTATCAATTAAGCACAGAATACACAATGAGATTAATTCTGTAAATACTGAGCATAAAGTCTGATAACACAGAACAAGACTAAGCAGATTTAGAGAAAGAACCTGAAACCATTCCAAGTTAATTTACCAATCTTGTAAAAGTAGCTTCACACAGTGGTTTTGTGAAGATATCTGCTAGTTGTTGATCTGTGGGAACAAAATGCAATTCCACTGTACCTTCATCCACATGTTCCCTGATGAAGTGGTACCTGATGCTGATGTGCTTTGTCATTGAGTGTTGAACTGGATTACCTGTCATAGCAATAGCACTTTGATTATCACAGTAAATAGGGATTTTGAAATATGTTAACCCATAATCCAGTAACTGATTCTTCATCCAAAGAATCTGTGCACAACAGCTTCCTGCAGCAATATACTCTGCTTCTGCAGTTGATGTGGAAATTGACTTTTGTTTCTTGCTGTACCAAGAAACCAATCTGCCTCCAAGAAATTGGCAGCTTCCACTTGTGCTTTTCCTGTCAATTTTGCAACCTGCAAAATCTGCATCTGAGTAACCTATTAGTTTAAAATGTGATTCTCTAGGATACCATAATCCCAGAGCAGCTGTTCCTTTAAGATACTTAAAGATTCTTTTTACAGCTGTTAAGTGAGGTTCTCTTGGATCTGCTTGAAATCTTGCACAAAGATAGGTAACATACATGATATCAGGTCTACTAGCAGTTAGATAGAGTAGAGAGTCAATCATACCTCTGTAGTCAGTAATATCTACTGATTTACCGGTATCCTTATCCATTTTTGTCACAGTGGCCATTGGAGTGGATGCACTTGAACAATCTTGCATTCCAAATTTCTTCAGCAAGTTTCTGGTGTACTTGGTTTGACAAATAAAAGTGCCTTCCTCATTCTGCTTGACGTGAAGGCCCAGAAAATAGCTAAGTTCCCCCATCATACTCATCTGATATCTTGACTGCATTAGCTTGGCAAACTTTTTGCAAAGTTTTTCATTTGTAGATCCAAAAATGATATCATCAACATAAATCTGGACCAGAAGTAAGTCCTTTCCATGGTTGAGGTAGAACAGTGTTTTGTCTATTGTCCCTCTGTTGAATCCACTTTCCAGAAGAAACTGAGCTAAAGTCTCATACCATGCTCTAGGAGCTTGCTTAAGTCCATAAAGTGCTTTATCAAGCCTGTAGACATAATCTGGATGTTTGGTATCTACAAAACGTGGAGGTTGTTCAACATATACCTCCTCCTCTAATTCTCCATTGAGTAAAGCACTTTTCACATCCATTTGAAAGACAGTAAACTTTTTGTGAGCAGCATAAGCCAAGAATATCCTTATGGCTTCTAACCTAGCAACTGGTGCAAATGTTTCATCATAATCAATTCCCTCCTATTGAGAATATCCTTTTGCAACCAGCCTTGCCTTATTCCTTGTAATTATGCCATCACTGTCAGTTTTGTTTCTGAATACCCACTTTGTACCAACAACAGATCTATTCTTTGGTCTTGGCACTAGGGTCCAGACTTTGTTTCTTTCAAATTCATTCAACTCTTCCTGCATTGCTTGCACCCAATCAGCATCTTGAAGAGCTTCTTCCACTCTCTTTGGCTCAGTCTGAGAGAGAAAAGAATTGTAAAGACACTCATTTGAAGTACCTGTTCTAGTTCTGACACCTGCATCAGGATTTCCAATTATCAAATCAGGTGTATGTGATTTTGTCCACTTCCTTGCAGATGGAAGGTTTTCTCTAGAAGTGGATGCTCCCCCATGATCCATGCTATTTTCATTTTCATTTTCTGATGCTCTCCCTGAAACTATGCTCTCTGAGTTGGATTCTTCAGTATTTAGATTTTCAGCACTATCAGAACTTGGCTTATCAGAACTTGATGAATCAGAACTTGAAGAGCCAGATGCATGTTCTGATGTTTCTTGAGATGTGGTAGGATCTTGAGTATGCTCCCCCTGCATAGGTTCATCTTCCTTTGACGTAGTCTCCACAGTTTCAATAACATCAGAGTTTAATCCATCAGAGTTTATAGTATCAGGACTTAGACTATCAGGATTTTCTGTATCAGAATTTGAGTCTTCATTTTCAAATCTCAGCTGATCATGGTCAATGAAATCTTCAAGACCAGTAATCTTTTTGTCATCAAAAGAGACATTGATAGATTCCATGACCACTTTTGTTCTCAAATTATAGACTCTAAAGGCTTTTGTGGAAAGTGGATATCCAACAAAGATTCCTTCATCAGCTTTTAGATCAAACTTTGATAGCTGTTCAGGATGAGTCTTGAGAACAAAACACTTGCATCCAAATACATGAAAATATTTCAGATTTGGCTTCTTTTTCTTCACCATCTCATATGGTGTTTTTCCATGCTTGTTAATGAGTGTTGCATTTTGAGTAAAACAAGCAGTCTGCACAGCTTCAGCCCAGAAATAGGTTGGAAGCTTTGCTTCTTCAAGCATTGTACGTGCAGCTTCAATGAGAGTTCTATTCTTCCTTTCAACAACTCCATTTTGTTGTGGAGTTCTAGGAGAAGAAAATTCCTGCTTTATTCCATGGTTTTTGCAGAACTCTTCCATTATCAAATTCTTGAACTCAGTTCCATTATCACTCCTTAAAACTTTCACAGAATCTTTGACCATTTTATCCAGATGTTTGATATGATCAATCAAGGTTGATGCAGTTTCACTTTTTGTATGCAAGAAATACACCCATGTGTATCTGGTGAACTCATCCACTATGACCAACGCATACTTCTTCTTTGCAATAGACATGACATTTAATGGACCAAATAGATCAACATGTATTAGATGATAAGGCTCAAGAATTGATGATTCAGTCTTGCTCTTGAATGAAGATTTTCTTTGTTTAGCTTTCTAACATGAATCACAAAGACCATCAGGAGCAAATACTGTGTTTGGCAATCCTCTCACAAGATCTTTCTTGACCAGTTCATTTATATTGTTGAAATTTTAATGAGAGAGTTTCTTATGCCAATTCCATCTTTCTTCAATTGATGCTCTACTCATCAGACATATTGCAGAACCATCAGTACTTGTTGAAAGCTTAGCTTCATAAATGTTACCACGCCTGTATCCTTTCAGAACAACTTTGCCTTTAGATTTACTCACAATTTCACAGTGTTCTTCAAAGAAATCAAAACATGATAACCTCTGTCACAGATTTGACTTATACTCAGTAGGTTGTGTTTAAGTCCTGAGACTAGAGCTACTTGTTTAATTATGACACTTCCAAGATTGATATTGCCATATCCCAATGTTTTTCCAATGTTGCCATCTCCATAAGAAACACTTGGGCCAGCTTTCTCCACAAAGTCTGATAGCAGGGCCTTATTTCCAGTCATATGTCCTGAACATCCACTGTCCAGAACTAGAATATTTTTCCTGTTGCCCTGCAATCACAAAGACCACTAATTATTAATTTTAAGGACCCAGACTTGCTTGGATCCTTTGGCCTTATTAAGTTTGTTAACATTTGCAGCGGTTTTAGTATCAGAGTTTATGTTAACATTTTTCTTATCAGAACTTACACTATCAGACTTTGAATCAGAATTTACACTAGAAGGAACAATGGAAACTTTCTTCAAAGAATGTTTTATTTGATAATAATCATAGTACAAACTATGATATTCCTTACAAGTATAAATGGAATGCCATAAACTACCACAATGAAAACAAGGATTTTGTGGTTTGTATCTAACAGACTGACTCTTAACTCCTGATTTTGAAGGTAAGGAGTTAATATTCTTATTCTTCCTGCAAAAAGAAGCCAGATGGTTAGAACTTCCACCGTTATGACATGTTTTCCTAGGAGCATCAGGAACAGGTTTATAATCATTGCTTTTATTCACACCTTCCTTTCCATTCCTATTTTTCCTAGGTAATTTTACCTTGTTTGCATTCTTGACATCTTTCAGCTTATGCTTAAGCTGCTTCTTTGTCATTAAGCCTATGTTCACTTCAACTGTCTTTTCCTGTTTTAGTTTATCAGAAGTTAATTTCTTTGTAACTTCTGATTTTTCATTTTCAGACTTTATAGTTACAAACTTAACAGGTTTTAACTTTGGCTTTTGCTTATCAACAGACTTAATTTCTTCAGTTCCTTTATCTTTCTTATCTTCTCCATAACCTAAGCCCTCTTTCCAGTTTCCACTACTTAGCAAATTTTGAGTTGTTTTGCCAGAGTTAGTCCAAGTCCTGATAATCTCTCTTTCCTTTTCTAACTCAGTTTTTAGAGATTCATTTAATTTTAGCACTTCATTCCTAACATAATAAGCATCATCTCTATCCTTCTGAGTTTGATGGAACATGATTAACTCTTTTTCTAAGAAATCATTTCTTTTCTTAAATGCAAGATTTTCAGAAGTTAATCTTTCACATGTTAAAGTTTGATCTCTATAACTAACAAACATGGTTTTAAGATATCTTCTCAACTCATTAATATCATCAGTATGAAAAGCATAAGTAGTCTGAGGTACCTTTGTTTCAGCAGCTTCAGAACTGCTCTCAGCACTTTCTTTATCAGCATTTGCCATCAATGCATAATTTTCCTCACTTTCAGAGTCTGAGGTGTCTGTCCAGCTTTTCTGCTTTGTGACAAGAGCCTTGCCTTTATCACCCTTTACCTTCTTGCAGTCAGGAGATATGTGGCCTTTCTCACCACAGTTATAGCATTTAACATTGGTGTAATTTCCTCTGTCAGACTTTCCTCCTCTGCCTTCAGATCTTCTGAAATTCTTCTTATCAGAACTTATGCCTTTCCTGGAAAACTTCTTTCCCTTCCTAAACTTCCTGTATGCAATCTTTGTGATTCCTTTCACCATAAGAGCACACAGCTTCATCATCTCCTCATCAGCATCAGTCTCAGGCAAGCTTTCAGAATCTGAGTCATCATCACTCTCAGAACTTGATGACTCAGTATCAGACTTTATGAAAAGAGCTTTACCCTTGTCTTTCTTTGAGGAAGCTGCTTTGGGGAATTCTTCTTCAGCCTTAAGAGCAACTGTCCTTGACTTTCCTCCTTTCCTCGTGCTTCTTTGTTCCATCTCCAGCTCATGAGTCTTGAGCATTCCATAGATTTCGTCAAGAGTTGTTTCATCAAGATTGTAGTTGTCTCTTATTGTCGTTGCCTTCAAATTCCAGCATTCAGGAAGAGCTAACAGGAACTTAAGGTTTGAATCTTCAAGATAATACTCTTTATCAACCAATGACAAATCATTCAAAAGTTTGACAAATCTATCATATAAATCATTCAATGACTCATTAGTCTTTGAGTCAAAGTTTTCATACTCTTGAGTGAGTATTGTCTTCCTGTTCTTCTTAATTATGTCAGTTCCCTGACACCTTGTTTCCAGAGCATCCCATATCTCCTTAGCAGTCTTGCAATTGATTACCCTGTTTGACATTACATTATCAATGGCGCTATGCAGTAAGTGTCGTACCTTAGCATCCTTAGCAATTGATGCTATGTCTTCAGCAGTATAATCACTCTTCTCTTTTGGTACGGTCTTTGCTGCTTCACCTGCAACTGCAACAGCAAGCTTGGTTGGTTTGTGAGGGCCTTCCTTGATTCTATCAAGGTATTCTGGATCTGTTGCTTCCAGGAACATGGTCATCCTTACCTTCCATATGGGATATTCAGATGGTCTCAGTATGGGAACTCTGATGGTCTCATACCGACTCTGAATTTGTGTCTTTGGTGATTCCTCAGTTTTGGTAGGCTTAGTTGGAGTTTCTGTGTCCGACATGATTGTGTTTGGATCTTTAACTGTATGTATGTTAACAGATAGGCTCTGATACCAATTGTTAGGTCACACACACACTGTAGAGGGGGTGAATACAGTGTATAGTACAGTCAAATCAAACTTTAAGAACTTAAGTAACAGAAAACAAACTTTATTGAAACAATAAACTCTGTTACAGTATGGAACTGTTACCTCTCAGTGATGAACAAATATCACGAGAGCTGCTAGGGTTACAATGAATAATCTTCTCTAATAATGATAACACTTATAGTGTAAACCCTATGTCTGTGTTTATATACTACACAGTTACAAGATAATCGCTAATTGATATGGAATATAATTCTGCTTCCTAAAATATATCAATCAGATATCTTTTCTTCCAAGTATTCCATTCTTTACGGAATTCCTTCTTCATGCATATCTCTTCTTATGTTTATCTTGATCTTCTTTCCATTAATCAGCTACTGTCCTTATCTGATTGTCCTTCAGCACTTAAGTTCTGATATTTATCTTCTGATGATTATCTCCTGATAACATAAGTATTGATATCCTTAAGTCCTGACTTCCAGTATAAGTACTGATCAACAGTTAAGTACTGATTTATCCTGTTCAAGTAAGATCTGAAAGCTAAACATAAAACATATTAGCCATGACATTATCAAATATATCTAACACCTTTGTTTTGGTAGATTAACCCTAGATGAAGAGGCCTCATTGTTGTTTTGATGAGTGACTTAGTTTTGATTTGAAGAAACTCCCCCTGAGTTTATGGATCTTTGATTTGAGGTTAGGGTTCTTTCAGTGTGTGATCTAAAAGTGCCTTCAACTCCTATTGTTGGTTCAATGGATGTTGAGTTTTTCCTTTCAATAGATGATGCAGTTTGTTTTTTAATAGATGATGCACCATGTCTTTCAACGAATGCTGCACTTTATGTTTCGACGGATGCTACACTTTGTCTTTTGATGAATGTAAAATTATGTGCTTCATTTGTTGCTGATTTTTCTGCATAGTCCTTAGAAATTATTTCTTGATCACTTTCATCATCACTTTCATCACAGTTTATCTCAACATTGTCAAATTTGAGGCTTTCATGGAAACCTTCATCTTACAATCCTTAAATTTTCTTATCATCAAACACAACATGTACAGATTCCATAACAATGTTGGTTCTTAGATTGTAGACTCTATATACTTTCGCAACAGCATATCCAACAAAGATACTTTCATTGGCATCAAACTTTTCATGTTGCTCAGTTTGATTCCTTATAATGTAGCATTTGCATCCAAAAATATGAAGAAGGTTCAGTGTTGGTTTCCTGTTCTTGAACAATTGATAAGGAGTCATGCATTTTGCTTGACTAACCAAAGAAATATTCTGAGTGTAGCATGCAGTGTTTACAGCTTCAGCCCAAAAGTAAGTTGGTAACTTTGATTCTTCTAGCATGGTCCTTGCAGCTTCAATTAGAGATCTATTCTTTCTTTCCATCACCCCATTTTATTGTGGAGTCCTTGCTGCTAAAAACTCATGCATGATCCCATTTTCTTTACAAGAGTTTTTGAACTCAGTTCTATTGTTACTCCTAATTCTTCTACCTTTGAGATCAGGATCATTGTTGACTTGTCTTATATGATTGATAATGATTTCACTAGATTTATCTTTAGATTTAAGGAAATATGTCCTACAAAACTTTGAGAAATCATCCACAATCACTAGACAATATCTTTTCTTTGAGATTGACAACACATTGACTGGTCCAAACAAATCCATGTGCAACAGTTGCAGTTGTACTTCAATTGTAGATTCACGCTTCTTTTTGAATGATGCCTTGATTTGTTTTCCTTTCTGAAAAGCATCACACAGTCCATCCTTTGATAACTCAACTTGAGGAATGCCTCTTACTACGTCTTTCCTGACTAATTCATTCATAGTCTTAAAGTTCAGATGAGACAGCTTCTTATGCCATAGCCAACTTTCATCTTGACTTGCTTTACTAAAAAGACAAGTAATAGAATCTGCATTGGATGAGTTGAAGTCAGTTAGGTACACATTTCCTTTTCTCACTAATGTGAGAACCACTTTGTTGTTCTTTTTGTTTGTAACAATACAGGATTCTGAATTGAAGGTTACATAGTCCCCCTTGTCATATAGCTAGCTAACACGCAGAAGATTGTGTTTGAGTCCATCCACTAGAGCAACTTCTTAAATAATGACATTCTCCTTAGATATCAAGTTATATCCCACAGTATACCCTTTGCAGTCATGTGCCTTGAGCATCCACTGTCTAGTTACTATAGACTCTTTCTGTTTCCCTGATTGCTTGAAGAACTGACCTCTGCTTCATCTGATTTAACCATTAGGGCTAGATTGACATAGCTTGTTTCTTCATCTTCATCTATCTATGTTTGAATAAGCAAATGTGCGGAATGAAAGATTTATGTATTCAAGATACAAAGTAAATAAACACAATGGTTTAAAAACTTTCTGGTGGATTAATCTTTCCACCAGAGATATATATATGACTGAGAACTTTGTGATGCAAGAATGCACACAGCTGCTTATAAGTGTTTACAAAAGAAGAACAAAGAAATTCCAAACAGATTTAGCTTTTTCTATTTCTCATTTCAATCGATAATTATTCTACTTGCTACTCTTGGTTTATATATTACCAAGTTACACATGAAAAAGACAAACAGATAAAGAAAATATCTTAGTCTATTCACATTTTCCTTCATCTCTCTATCCAGCATCTTTGTATTTCTTCAAGTTAGCATGGAAATGTAATTGCTCCTTTGTTCTCTCAGACCTGCATATAGGTTGCCACATTCCTTTTGTATACAATCAACCCATGTGACTATCAAGTCACTTTCAAATGCTATTTGAATTGGTTATCTGTTGAGACTTGAATGTTATCCGTCGATACTCCACATGAGTTATCCGTTGAGTCTCTAATGGATCATCCGTTGAAAGTGTCTTGGGTCATCCGTCGAAGCTTTGTAGTTTATCCGTTGAAAGTATCTTCTTAGCAGTTGATATTGTTTCACTTATGCAAAATTACATGGCATCTAATATTTACAATTAGCCAACCTATTTTGTATATCTTTCTAGTAGTCAACATGACTTAAAATATGCCAAAACTTCTAAACTTCTAAGTTATTACAATTTACAGAAATGCGCTACAAAAACTTATTAAAACATATGCTACTCTATCAATAAATGAACAAGTATGGTTATTCGTTGATAGTTACAAAATTACTTAATTAGATTTACTAAGGTGATTTGGTGAATTATCATCAAGCCTGCAACATCTTCCTAACACATTCTTATTAAGATTATTTATCAATAAACAATGTTGTTGGTAATAATCTTATAAAGATAGATTATGAAGCTTTTTACATAAATGAGAATTGCTTAGAATTTACCCTAAGTGATCAATACTTTTACAAAAACTAATTCATATTAAAAGACAAAATCTTTTTTTTCTCTTCTTAATACTTCTAGGTCATGAGTCTGTGTCTTTTTCATATCAAAAGACATGATTATTCATCTTTTTATGCATAAAAACATACTTGTGCACTCAAATAGTTTTAAGAGAAGAATCAAACTTCTTTCTATAGTGGTGATTGCTTATTTCATGAAAATATTTATGAAATCACTATTGTACATCATTTCTCTCAAAAGATTAAATGCATAATTTTCATTCATTATCGAACTTAAATGCATTTTATCTCTATATTACCATATGTTCAGTGATACAAATTCAGCCTCCAATGGCCTTCTTTTGTTTGATAGTCATGAGATTGAAAACCCGCAACTTCTTTCTCAGGCTATAAAGACAAACACAGAAATAGAACCAACCAACATTCTCTTACCCCTAAAATGAAGAATGAATGAGCGTGAGGGAGAAAGTACCTTAGTGCACCACATAAGGAAGGTACACCCAGCAGCTCTGTGTCCTACAAAGTTGAGTAGTATTAAAAATGAGGCAACTGCTAGCCCCCATACATCTTCTCAAAAAAATGTAGTGGCTGAAAAGGTACAAAACCAGTTACTAGAATCGTCCTCTCAATAGGGTGCGTGTTGCCCAGTAAAGTAATTGTTTAAGGGGGGTTGGATACAATTACTAAACAAATCGATGTATTATGAAAGTAAAGTATGAACAGATGAATCAAATAACAATTTATATTGATCTTTAATAAACTGTCACAAAACTCTCTCAATAGTAATATTCTTAAAAGCTTCTAGGTTATGTGAATACTCGAGTTCTACTCTCACATTGTGATAACCTATTCTGTGTTTATATACTACACAGCTACAATCATTCCTCTATCAATTACAAGATATGTTACAATATAATTATAACACTTTACATATCTAAATCAACTATGATCTTATAAATCAGCACCTTCTGATTTATCTCGCAGTCCTGACTTATCATCCAAGTCATTCTAAACTTTAATATTCGGGACATGACGTGTAATTATTTTTATCAATAAATGATTTTTTACGTGATTATTATGTGATTTTTGGTGAATTATTTGATGATTGGTGATATTATTTGAATGTTCATAGTGGTAAAGTCTAGGTATGTTAATTTTATTATTATTATGTCCTGAATAAAATATAGAGAATTAAAGTATTTTCTGGTAATTTTTGGAGTATTATATGATTTTATATTGATTTATGAATTTATTAACTATTTTCTGAATAATTACAAAATTATTTTATAAAGCCGGGAATCGTCCAACCTCAACCGTTTTTATGTTTTTACAACCCGAAACTCTTCCGAAAACTCCTTCCTAACCTAATCTGGTAATTCCGGACATTTTCCATGTTTTGACTTTTTTGATCCGGATTACGGTTTGACCTGTGCGTGATTCGCACGATATTTTCGGTACGCTAACCCTTTTCGATAACAGTATCTTCGTACAATCGTTTTATAAAACCTCGGTTTTTATAATTATCCGAAATAGGATAACGTCTATCCAAAACAGGATAATGCTTATCCAAAAAGGATAGTGTTTATCGAAAACAAACGTATTTATCGATCCAACACGATCCAGAACGTACTAATATTCTGTAAATATAAATAGCCCTCTCTTATTTCATTTTCACGCGCAAAATCATAATCAGACAGTATAACCCCTTGAAAACCAGAGAAAATCTTATTAAAACACCGTATTCTTGAAAATCAATCGCACAAACGAAGGCGTTATCGAACTCCGATTTGGGCGTGCAATATATCACAACGAAGCTCTCGAAATCTCCTTTCTGAATAAATCATTTGTTTTTGCCCAGAAATCAAGGTATTTTTCTGATTTAATTATTTAAATTTGAATTAATTATGGATTAAATTATGAATTTTTGTTCCTGATGTTTTTGATATGATTTAATGACATAATTGTGTAGATCTTTTCCTCCCGGTCAATTTGGTATATTATATGTCAAAAATTGAGTTCAATAACATGCTTAAATTGATATTTGATTCTCTGAATGAAGAACTAGGGTTTATAGCTTTGAATGTTCTTAATTGAGATTTGGGTATTTCTTTGTTTGGGGTTATTCTTTGAAATTGATTGCATGAATGAGTAGATCGTTTAACAACGAATCGAATGGTGTATTCGAAATCAACAAACGATTCCTGGAATGATTCGAATGAGCTTTGCCGGAAAATGTCGAGTACGGCTGCGGAATTTTTCAGTCAATTATTTGGTGCAACTCGTTAGTTGTTTGACTGTTTTGCTACTGCAGATGGAGTCCTGGGAGTATAACCTTTATCCCCTTTTAATTTGGAGCCGTTCTGAGCTAAAAACCAGGTCACCGGAAAAGCTTCGCGCCGGCGACCATGGTTTTCCGGTGGCCGGGGACGACAGCTGTAGAATTTACAGTTTAGTCCCCAGACTTTTGCAACCTCTGTAGTTTCAGTATTATGTTTTGAAAATTTGTAAAAACCAAACTGTAGTTTTGAAGTTTTCAAAAGTTGGATTTCTGTTTAGTATATTTTAAAAATGATATTTTTATTATTTTAAAAATGAGAAAATTGTTTATTTAATTATTTTAAATGCAGAAAAACTATTTTAATTATTTATCTATTCAAAAATAAATCTGATCTATTTTATTAATTAATTTTATTTAATTTTTAATTAATTTAATTAATCAATTAATTTAATATTAATTGATTAAATAATTTAATTAATTATTAATTAATTTAATAATTAGGATTTAATTATTTAAAATTGATTTAAAAATTTTAAAAAATAGTTTCGAGTTTTAAAATATTATTTTAAATTATTTTCAAGGCTCGATAATTATTATAAAATTATTTTAATGTCAGATTCAGGTATTCAAACCCTATTATTTAATTATAAAATGATTCAGAGTCCAATTTTAATTCCGAAAAATGTTCAAAAATTCGTATTAAAAACCTGGAAAATCATTTTGACCCCGAATCGTCTTTGAAAAATTATTTGGATTGAATATGTTACGTGCTATGTGTTATATGTGACCTGATTGCTGTATAGAATGATTGTTTGTGCATTGTTTGACTGTTTCTGCTGTAACTTGTAATCCGTACGTCGGATTTGGGTGAAACGAAGGGTAGATAGAAGCTCGTATTTAATAGAATGATATGAGAAGTGATGTTGATGAGTATATGTGATGTCTAACAGAGGAAGGGAGATGTAGAAAAGGAAAGCAAGTGGTTAGTGAGTGGAAACCAATTGACAAGTGTTAGTGAAGTGAAAGCGAATTGATAAGGCAAGTGTCCCTGAACTTTCTTGTAGTATACTTGTCAATACTTTTGAACTCTTTTGATTATGTTGCAATTATTCCTAGTAATTCCTATTCTATATTGCAAGTACTTTGAAGTACTTAACCCTAAACCCTAATTCTTATTGATCTTGAGTCGTGCGCCTGATTTCTTGTAAACCCTTGATTGTTGAATTCTTGGACACGAACCACACCTATCTGATACTACTCCACAAATACATATCTACCACATACTAATCCTTGATATGAGATTGCTTGTCAGAAAAACCTTTATGCCTTGCATAGAAGAAGACCATTCCTTGTAACCTTTGTACCCGTGGTCTTCTGTACTCTGATTCTTTCCCTGGATTGAAGGTCAATCTTCTTGTTTATCTTGTTATACCTTTCTGGTGTTGTGAATCACCTTATGCTTCAAGATAAATGTTGTTTATGATTCAGTTTATTGAATTACAATGTTTATCATGTTATTATTATAGAATTGGATTATTTTTAAATATGGACCAGATTCGTGGTCGGACCAGATTCGTGGTCATAATAGGCCAATGTGTGCCTTGGATCCAGTATATAGAGCAAAGCTGGGAGCCTTGCTCGGGGTTAGTGCGTGACTGATCAACAGCCTAACCTTGGTTTTTAAAATAAAAGTGAATATACAATTCTAATCATTGCTTATCAGGAAACTTGATTCCCTATATCATTTCAATTAATCATTATAAAATCTCAGTGTTGTCATTGTGACTTGCTGAGCTAGTTAGCTCACTATTGCGAATATGTTTATGTTCTTTTCCAGTTAAAAAGGAATTTGGTGATGGCGAGGATCCCCAGTCGAGTGTGCCAGCTGCTGAAGTGGAATGAGCTAGCGGAAGTTGTGTGGTTTAGTGTGTGCTAAAAGCTTGTAATAAAGTTTGACTTCAAATTTAAGATAAATAAATTTGGGATTTGGTACGTTTGTAATAAATAAGATTGTGGCTTGTGGACATACTTTAAACTGTTACGATCCTTGATTATGGTAAGTAGGGTCATTATATATATTATTATATTCATAAACAGGTTTAAATATGGTGTGTGTGTGTGTGTGTGTTGTGGACCCCAAACTTCTGACCCGGGTTTGGACGGCGCCACATAAACGGATAGCCTGATCAACGGATAAATGATGTAGCTTCAACGGATAATCATTTGTATATATCAATGGATGACTAAAGATTGTCAAATGGATGATAACGAAGCTTCCAACGGATAATCATATCACAACAGTTGATCATATCCTGATTGTTAGAGATATCCTGATTCTCCACTTAGCCAATTCTCAACAATCGCCCCCAATTTATGGTTTACAGAATAAGCATAAATTCTAATAGAATTGTCTAGTGCCAAAAACCAGATAGACAAAATAAGTAGTGTAAAGCTTACTTTATTTCAAACTTTGATCTTCATATTTCTTGGTAAATTCTGCAATATCTTTGAACAAAAGCTTTAACTCTTTCATCAATCTTTTTCAACAGATTATCTTCTAACTTGATCTTCAAATTCTTCTCATACTTTGTTTTGTCAGATTATTGATCGATAGCAGCTCTCAGACTTCTGTTTGGGCTCTTTCTCTCATCATGTCTTCTAGTGACACATAGCAAGTTTTTCTTCCATCAGGATTCATGGTTAGATGTCTCTGAGTAAGAACATTTTCAATAACAGCTTCTCCTTTCTTCATGTGGACTTCTTTCCCTCTGAAATTTATGTACATAGGAACATATGATCCAAAATAATATCTACCATCATCCAATATCCTTCTTCTGATATTGGCAAGAATCATGTTTGATCATAACCTAGAAGTTTCGTCTTCAACTCTTAGCAAATAGTGAAGGTTTTTCAATTCCTTTGTAGACATGATCATCAGTTCATCAAATGAAAGAACTTGAACTTGATAATTTTGCAATAAGAGTAAGATCTTCTGTTTAGATTTAGAACTATCATGTTTTCAAGAATAATCTTCACAGCTTCAAGTCTATCCAGATGATCAGTGGTTATTTCCTGACCAGGACTATCAGCAAGTGTAAAGTTCAACAACTTTGAATTGACAAGTTTAGCTTCATGATGTCCTATTCTAGCTCTTGTGAATGGTTCAATTAAATTAAGATTCTTAGCTTGTACTAACCAAGACTTCTTATCTTCCATGGTATTAGAACCAAGTAATCCATCTATCCTTATTCCTCCAAGAGTAAAGCTCAATTTATCATTACAATTAAGATCAACAATTTTTCTGCTTTTGTATTTGTTCTTGATCTTTCGAAATACTTGAGCTCTCCTTTTTTCTTTTTTCTGCAACATCTTCATATATGCACTCCTCCATCTATTCCTCTCAGATCTTTTAAGCATATTCTTGTATTCTTGATCTGCTTTGTGAATAGCAATTCTGATTTTTCCTTCCTGTGCCCTTTCTTCTCTGTCAAAAACCGTTTCTTCTTCCTTGAAGTTTTCAGCATTAACAACTTCAACATAAGCAGAAAGAATCTGTAAATCCATTTGAAATGGAATTTCTTCTTCTTCAGTCTTCACAGAATCATGAATCACTGTCACTCTTTCGGTGTCAAGAAAAGAATCAGAACTTGTAACTTTGTCATCAGGAATTGAACTAGGAGTAACAAGAGCAGCTTCCATGTTAGATCCATGTGATCTATCCTTAGAGATTTGAGTTGACAGTGTCTTCTATTGACTTTGAATTCCAGTTCCAGTTTGAACTTTCACAGCATCAAAGGTCTCCTTTTCTTGTTCATCATCATCAGAATTGGTATTTCTCTTCAAAAATAATTCAGGTTGACATTTTTTCTTTGATACAATCTCCCCATTTTTGGCATCTAGACTTTATAGAAGAGAGAAAATAGCATCCAACATGGAATTTATAGCATTCTAACGAGCCTCTAAAGCTGTCAGCTTTTCAGATATATGATCTTGTTCTACTTTTAAGCTAAAACTTCTATTTAGCAAACCACTTTATTTGTTTGTACCTTTAATAGGCACAGAAAGATCAACAAGCTCCTCTCTGAGAGTAACATTATCTTGCTTGAGTTCAGAGACCGAAGAATGCATTCCTTTGACTAAAACTGTAGTGGATTTGATAGATGCTTTCATATCAGTATGTGAAACAAATTGAAAAACATGATCAGCTAAAGTCTGAGCAGATTTCATAGATATTTGCTCACTGGGTAATCTCCAAGAATGATTCCATTCATAAGCCCTATGAGGATGTAGAACAGTAGCATGACCAGATGATGAACCAAAAGTAGAGAATTTAGATACTTCAATACCAGCTTTCAAAGCAGCATCATCAGGATTATCATCATTAGAGTCATCAGAATCATCTTGATCACCAGAACATTTCTCAGGAATATCATAATCAACATCAGAATCAGGAACTATGCCTTTGAGCTTTTAATCAAGATTAGACTTAGAAGACTTGGTTACCTGTGTAGATCCTGTAAGAAAAGAACCATGAGTACCTAAATTTCTCTATTATTTTAAAGTGATCTCATCACTTCTCACACCACTCATCTCATGACTTTTAATAGTCAGAGCTTCCTCATAAGGATTAATTAAATCCTGAATCTCATCTACCTCTCTTTTTCCAGGTAAGGATTATGCCGCTCTTGAATTCTGTTTTTCACCAAATCTTTTCTCTCCTTCTCACATAAAAAGCTCAGAGAAGTTTGTCCTATAGAAATAAGAGGTGGCTAAGAAGAGTTGTCTGTGATCATATAACTAGAGGTATTCCTTTGTAAAGGTCTAATCATAGTCATGTCAGCAGATAAAATAGAGTGTAAAAGATTTGTACCTTGAGAAGTATCAACCATTGGTATAGCCTTGAGTGGTTGCACCAAGATTTCTTTAATATTATCTTGAGAAGTGATCAGTACATCTGTAAAATCAGGAACAGCTTCATCAGGAATTGTCCTTGTATCAAGATGTGCCACTTGTCAGTAATGGACCCCATAGTAGGATTTGATATTGAGTCTGCAACAGTACTTTGAACTGTTGGTTCTTGTGTGACTTGAGACGTAAAAGCTTCTTCAATACTTTGAACTGAAGGTTCTTGTGTACTTCCCTCAAATATAGGATCATTAATAACATCATCCAATCCAGTAATGTTCTTTTAATGAGCTTTCATGTCTTGTACTGTCTTCAGAATATCATCAACCACAGAACTTTATCTTCCTTGAGTAATGTCAGGAATAGTCAGATGTGATGTTATGCTTGCACCTACACTTTGAGCAGGTGATTCTTGTGTAGCTGGGGCATTAACAGGTGCATCTTCACTTTGAGAAGATGCTTCTTGTATACTGTACCCCTTCTGTGGTGATTGAAGTTTGGTCTTCTTGTTTTGAGAAACTGATGAAGTCTGTGCTTTTCTCTTGATAGACTTCTGCAGACCAACTTCCTTAGCAATGTCTACTATCATGGTTGTGTGAGATGGAGTAACTATATGATCAGGAATTGTCACTATCTTGTCAGGAATTACTTGAGACCTATCAGGATTTGACAATGATTTATCAGGATTTGTAGATTCCTGCTTTAGAGCAATATCAGCCAACACTATAAGACCATATGATTTCTTGTGAACCTTTTCTGCTAACTTTATTAGTCATCTTTTCTTAGGTTTAGCAGCTGCAATCAAACTTTGGTCTTCTTCTGCATTAGCACCAGTAACCTCTACTGGTCTAGCAGGCTTCTTGAATATAATTGGATCATCACTGTCACTTTCAGTTTTTGATAGTTCATCAACCAGCTTAACACCAGCTCTAATTGTCCTTTTTTCTATATGTAATCTCCTTGATTTTTGTTACCGATGAAACAATTTTCTTCCTTACTCCACCTTTTTTCTCCAAAGATGTAGGTAAATGTGAAATAATATTTAGACTTAATTATCTCTGAGACACATCAGTCTTAGCTATTGTGTTTGATTTTGCAACTAATTCCTTTTGAGAAGAACCAGAGGTGATACTGTGTTTCGATTTAAGTGAAGAAAAAAGGGACATTTTGTGGCACCCTCCAAACCCAGATGAGAAGTTTGGGGTCCATAACACACACACACACACCATATATAAACCTGTTTATGATAATAATAATATATGCAATGACCCTACTTACCATAATCACGGATCACAACAGTTCAAAGTATGTCTACAGGCCACAACCTTATTTATTACAACATACCAAATTCCAAATTTATTTATCTTACAACTGAAGTAAAACTCTATTATAAACTTTCAACACAAATAAGCCACACATCTTCCTCTAGCTTATTCCATTTTAACCTGGAAACCTAGCACACACACTTGATTGGGGATCCTCGCTACCATCACTTTCCTTTTTGACTGGAAGAGAAATAAACAGATTTGTAAGAGTGAGCTAACTAGCTCAGCAAGTCATACTGACAGTCACTGAGATTAATAATGATTAGTTAAAATAATATAAGGAATCAAGTTTTATGATAAGCAATGATTAGAATTCGATATTCTCTTTCATTTTTAAAACCTAGGTTAGGCTGCTGATCAGGCACACACTAACCCTGAGCAAGGCTCCCAGTTTTGCTATATATACTGGATCTAAGGCACATATTAGCATATTATGACCACAAATCCGGTCCGACCACGAATCTGGTCCATATTAAAAAATAATCCAATCCCATAATATAAACATAAGAAACAATGTAAATTAATAAACTGAATCATAAACAACATTTATATTGAAGCATAGGGTGATTCACAATACCATGCAGGTATAACAAGGTAAACTGGAAGATTGACTTCTAATCCAGGGAAAGAATCATAATGTAGAAGATCAGGGTTCAGTGGTTACAAGAATTGGTCTTCTATTATACAAGGCATAAAGGTTCGTATGTTAAGCAATCTCATATCAAGAGTCAGTATGTGGTAGATATATATTTGTGGAGTATTATCGTACATGTGTGGTTCATATCCAAGAATTCAACAATCAATGGTTTACAAGAAAATCAGGCTTGTGCCTCAAGATCAATAAGAATTAGGGTTTAGGGTTAAGGACTTCAAAGTACTTGCAATATAGAATAAGAACTATTAGGAATACTTGGAATTATATACTACAAGGAAGAGCAGAAACACTTGCAATTATACTACCAAAAAGTTCAGGGACACTTGCTTATCAATCCGCTTTTACTTTACTAGCACTGTCAATTGGTGCCCACTCACTGACCACTTGTTTTCCCTTTCTACGTCTCACTTCCTCTGTTAAACATTACATGTACTTATCAATACTATTTCTCATCCCATTTTATTCGTTACAAGCTTCTATCTACCCTTCGTTTCACCCAAATCTGACGTATGGATTGAAAGTTAGAGCAAAAACCGTATAACAATGCACATACATTCATATTATACAACAATCGGATCACATATAGCACATAGCATGTAAGATATTCAATCCAAATAATTTTTCAAAGAAGATTCGGGGTTAAAATAATTTCCCGGGTATTTAATACAAATTTTTGAAAATTTTTCGGAATTAAAACAGGTCTCCGAATCATTTTATAATTAAATAATAAGGTTTGAACAACTGAATCTGACTTTAAAATGATTTAATAATAATTATCGAGCCTTGAAAATAATTTAAAAAAAATATTTTAAAGCTTGAAACTATTTTTCAGAATTTTTAAATCCAAATAAATAATTAAATCAAATTAAATAATCAATTAAAATTAATTAATAACTAATTAAATAAATTAATCAAATAATATTTAAATTAGTTGACTAATTAAATAATTAATTATCAACTAAAATTAATTATTTAATTAAGATTAATTTTAGAGTTAAAATTAAATTTTAGAATTAAAAATATTGATTTTTGGAATTTAAAATAAATAAAAATAATTTCAGAAAATAATTATAAAAAGATAAGACCATTTCTGTAAATAATAAAATAGAAATATGATTTTTGCAAAATTCTGAAAACACAGGGACTGAAATAAAAGAGTTTACAAAACTCAGGGGCCTAATTGTAATTTACCAACTTCGGTCGTCTTCTGCGGCGAAACGACGGTGGCGTCGTCGCCGGCCACCGTCGACCGCCCAGAACTCGACCAAAAACTCCATATTTGTTCTACAAGACGAGACGACCATGATTCTGCAAACAAAATCACCATCGTCGTTTGGCCGGAATATCAACGGGAAAATCCGTCGCCGACGAACCTTCCAAACTCCGATCATCCCTTTCCAGTAATCATTTGTTGATTTCAAATTTACCATTCGAATCGTTTTTTCAAGATCTACAATTTGGCACAATCAATTTCAAAGAATAAACCCAAACAAAAAATACCCAAATTTCAATTAAGAACATTCAGAGCTATAAAACCTAGTTCTTCAATTTGAGAATCAAACAGCAATTTGAACATGTTATTGAACTCCAAATCAGTCATATAATATACCAAAATGATCATGACAAAATTAATTACATGATTCAAGCATCAAATCATATAAACAACATCAACATTAAAAATTCCTCTTTTAATCACTAATTAATTCGAAATAAAATAATTAAATAAGATCAAAACCTTGATTCTTGCACTGAAATGGATAGTTGATTCTGAAAGAGCTTTTCGAGAACTTCGATTAAGTATATGGCACACTCGATTCCGAGTTCGATAACGCCTTCGGATTTGAGTTTGATTTTCAAGAACGCGATGATTAATTAGGGTTTTCTTTAGTATTTTCTATGTTTTTACTGATCGATTATGATTATACGAATAAAATGAAATAATAAATAGACTATTTATATTATTGAATATTAATACACGTTGGATCGTATTAAATCAAAAAATAAGTTACTTAGCCGCTAAGTAACTGCAAAAATGATCCGTTTTGGATAATTATCAACCTGTTTTGGATAATTATCAAAACTTTTGGATAATTATCAAAATCGACCTTCTTATAAAATACTTTATACGAAGATAATGTAATAGTATCCCTTCTTTTAAGAATACGGGTTTTGTTGATCTATCGAAATGGTTATCGTATCGGAAATTTTGTGTCGGGACGCGTACGGGTCAAACCGTACTTCGGATTGAAAAAGTCAAAACACGGAAAATGTCCGGAATAATCATATTAGGTTAGGAAGGAGTTTTCTAAAGAGTTTCGGGTTGTAAAAACGCAAAACGGTTAAAATTGGACGATTCCCGACTTTATAAAATAGTTTTGTAATTATTCTGGAAAATAATAATAAATTAATAAATCATTATAAAATCATATAACAGCCCAAAAATTACCAGAAAAATATCACAATTATCTATATTTTATTCTGGACATAATAAAATTAACATACCTATACTTTACCACATATAAACATCCACATATCAACACCAATTATCAGATAATTCACCAAAAATCACATAATAATTATTATTGATAAAAATAATTACACGCTATGTCCCGGATATTACATCCTTCCCCCCTTACAAGCATTCTGTCCTCAGAATCTCCTAAGTAAATAACTGAGGGTACTTTTCTTGCATATCGCTTTCTAGCTCCCAGGTTGACTCTTCAACCTTTGGGTTTCTCCACAACACTCTTACCAAATTTACAACTTTATTTCTTAATACTCTCTCTTTCTTTTCTAGAATCTCTATTGGATTCTCTCTTTCTATCGGCTCATACTTAATTACATGCCTAGAATCTGGATAATATTTCTGAAGCATCGATACGTGAAAAACATTATGAATGTGCTTCATGTGTGGGGGTAACACCAACTCGTACGCTAGCTTGCCGACACGTTTTAAAATTTCAAAAGGTCCAATGTATCTAGGACTCAACTTCCCTTTCTTTCCGAATCTAGACAATCCTTTCCACGATGACACTTTCAGTAACACTGGGTCTCCTTCTTTGAATTCCATATTGTGACACCCCCAAATCCGGGGTCAGGATTGGGTGTCACTACACAACTTTAAACAATATAAACCTGTATATTAAAACAAATATACAGACAACCCCTCATTATTCCGGATCGCTTACAGGTTATGTTATGAAACAAGAATCTAACCTTATAAAATTACGATGTCTAAATACAATTTCATTACCTCATTACTAATTTTCTCGTATTGATCACTCTGACACCTCCAATTTCTTCAGCTGGGATCTCTCCACTTTTTCTATCTAATACAAGCTATTCACTTTTGTCCTCATTTGATACTGAAAGAAATAAGAGTTCACAAAGTAAGAGTGAGCCAAAAATGCCCAGCAAGTATCATAAATGGTTTCCAGGTGTCAGATCAAAGAAACTCCTGGAAATGATTGTTGAATGATTTCAAAACATCTTTATACATTTAAAACAGTTGAGCGAACAAAATGTCGGCCCTCATTGGCCTTTAATCATAAATCACATTTTTCTGTAAAAGAACAGTGAACGTTTCAATCTTTCATCCCTTTGAATCAAATCTTTGTTTAATTTTGTAATTATAAACTATTCAATTAGAGGAATGCTGTTAATGGCGATTAACAATAAATTAGACTGGACAATAGAAACCAACATATGCACTATAACCTGCTGATCAGTCAGGATATAGTGCGGATCTATACCCAACTGCATACACCCAAACAACATATGGGGTACCCAGGCAACTATGGCCTAATAATCAAGGGACCAGCCATCCCTGGCCCTTAGGGTCCAGCTCATTCCTGGCCCTCATCGTAACCATCCAGTCCGTGGAGTATTTTGATGTCAAATCATTTTGATTTCAAAACATCCCAATTCAAGGTTCGCAAATAACCCAAAATAATGGGTAATTGCTCAAGAGATCAATCGATAATCAAGGAACAAGATCAAAAAGGTACTGGCATACATAAGAGTAATTGCAGCGAAATATAAAAACATTTAACTATTCTGAACTTAGAATAGGAATGAAGAAATATTTGCAGTATTTCAGAAGAAAGTGTAGGAATACTTGCCTCAGTTGATAATCCTCTGATCTTTAACTATCTACCATATCAATCAGTCATATTTTATCTATATTTCCCTTGACAGGCTACTTGACCTTTCTTATCATTTACCATCTTAGGTTTATCTCTATTCTGAATTCGCTCGTTTCATGACTACACATAATCAGGCTTTACTTTTACAATCTCTGTATGGCTTTGAATGCTTCAAACCATGTGTATATATCATAAATAATACCATTCAATGAACTGACAATATATAATTATCTAGTCTATACATTTATCCTTATTGTCTACCTGCCCGATAATAACAAATAAGGATCACATCTCAACCAGATAACGTTTAAAAGACACGTTGACTCATTATCCACATAACACGTACACATAGGGCATGTTATCATATTATTCACATAACACATAATCACATAATTCATGTAGCACATAAGTTGAATCGTCAAAAGATAGGTCTCGATACTTTTAGAATTGAAATCGAGTCAAAAAGAGTATTTATCGATCAATAATTGATTCAGAACAATTTGCAAAATAAATGATCTTTTGATACAAAAGAAATTAGGTTGCGAAAGTATTTTTATTGAAAGCAAAATATTTTTCAGAGTCTAGAGGCGTTCGTTTCGTATCAAACGGGCGAACGGTCTATTTATTACTAATTTTTGAACATTTTTCAGAATTAAACGAGTCTCCGAATCATTTTATAATTAAATAATAGGGTTCGAACACCCGAACCCGAATTTAAAATAATTTATAATATGTATCAAGCTTTAAAAATAATTTTATAATATTTATAAAGCTTTAAAAATAATTTTAAATAATATTTTAAAACTCGAAACTATTTTTCGGAATTTTTAAATCAAAATAAATAAGTAAATCTAATTAAATAATAAATTAAAATTAATTAATAACTAATTAAATTAATTAACCAATTAACATTTAAATTAATTAAATAATTAATTATCAACTAAAATTAATTAATTAATTAAGATTTATTTTAGAATTAAAAATAATTTTCAGAATTAAAAATATTGATCTTTGGAATTTAAAATAAATAAAAACATTTTCTGAAAATAATTGTAAAAATAAAATATCTTTTTTTTAAATAAATAAAACAGGAATATACTTTTTGAATTTTCTGGAAAAGCCAAGGACCGTTTTGCAAAATCGAACAAGTCAGGGGATCAAACATCAATTTTGCTGTTTTCCCCACCCTCCCGCCGGCTATCGCCATTGCCGGCGGTCCCAAGCTTTCCAGTGAACTGTAAAATAACCCATATCAACCCCAACTTAACATCGTCGGCGGTCCCAAGCTTTCCAGTGAACTGTAAAATAACCCATATCAACCCCAACTTAACATGAATTAAAGCTTTTATTCCCAGGAACTCCTCTGTAGACACAAATCAATCAAACAATCATTGAATCGGCCAGAAAATTCATCTGAATTTTCCGCCGCCGCCACGGTCAATTTTCCGACCAAGGCCTTCCTGGTATCGTTCGTTCATCATATATACATCAATAAATTCTTCTTTTCACGATCTATAAACTGGAATAATAAATTTTAACTAATAACCCTCAAATCAAAAACTCCCAAATTTCAATTAAGAACATTCAAAGCGATAAACCCTAATTTTAAAATCCGAAAATCAAACATCAATTTGAACATGTTATTGAACTCCAAATTAGTCATATAATATACCAAAATGACCAGGAAGAAATTATCTACAAGATTAAGCCATCAAATCATACCAACCACATCAAGAACAAACATTCATATTTTAATTATCAAATAATTCAAATTAAAATAAATAAATAAGAAAATCACCTTGATTTCTGCGCTAAAATGGTTGATTGATTCAAAAAGTACTTTTCGAGAGCTTCGATTTGATATATGGCATGCCCGAATCAGAGTTCGATAACACCTTCGTTCGAGAGTTTGATTTTCAAGAACATAACGAATAATTAGGGTTTTCTCTATATTTTCTATATTTTACTGAATGATTATGATTTTACGAATAAAACGAAATAATAAAAAGGCTATTTATATTTATGAAATATTGATTCATTTTGGATCGGCTAAGTAACTGCAAAAATGATCCGATTTGATACCCGTATTGGATAATTATCCAAACCGGGCTTCTTATAAAACACTTTATACAAAAATAATGTAATATTATCTCGTCTTTTGAGAATACAGGTTTTGTTGCTTTATCGAAATGATTATCGTATAGAAAATTTTGTGCCGGGACACGTACGGGTTAAACCGTAATCCGGATCGAAAAATTTAAAGCACGAAATTTGTCCGGAATTACCAGATTAGGTTAGGAAGGAGTTTTCGGAAGAGTTTCGGGTTGTAAAAACGTAAAGACGGTTGAGGTTGGACGATTCCTGGCTTTTATAAAATAATTTTGTAATTATTCATAAAATAATTAATAAATTCATAAATCAATATAAAGTCATAGAACACTCCAAAAATTACCAGAAAAATACCATAATTATCTATATTTTATTCTGAACATAATAAAATTAACATACTTATACTTTATCACATATATACATTCACATATCAACACCAATCATCAGATAATTTACCAAGAATCACATAATAATCACTTAACAATTATTTATTGATAAAATAATTACACGTTATTTCCCCGGATGTTACATCCTTCCCCCTTAAAAGGATTCTGTCCTAAAAACCACACTAAGGATCAGATAATGATACATTCAAGTATCTCACTTTCATTTGCTCAGGTGAATCTTTCAACCTTATAACTTTTCATAAACTTTATCTCGCAACATTAACCATTACTCAATAGCCTCTTGCTAACATTATATTCTATTAGTTGCTCATATATCTCAACTCAAGCCTCTATTTTATATATAATGGAGCCAAAATTACTCTTCCTGAGTATACACATATAAACATCCTATTATTTTGCTATACATGAGGCGGTGACACCCACTCACTTACACTTATTCTGCCTATTTTACAGTCTGAAAAGGACCAGCATAACACATATTAATTCTCTTTTCTTTTCTAATTCTAGTAAGTCATGCTCATGAACGTTCCAATAGTTACTAGTTGTTGAACCTCATCTCCACACATCTCTTTGTTCAGTTAACCCAGTTTGTAATCGCTTCTGATCGGATTCGAGGCTCTTTAATCGTTCCCTTAACCTTGTTATCCATCTGCGGATGATATACTGAAATCCTGACGTATTTGATTTTTAATGTTGTTGAAATTACTTCAGAATTAAGAATCAATGAGAAAATCTTCACTGGATATGATTAATGCACAAACGTATCATCGTATCTCAATTCCTTGACTCACAATCGAATAGAGAAAATTTATTAACCTGGAGGTATCACCCGCATATTCTAATGCCTATTATCATTCATTTTGGTTCCAAGAAGTTTTCATACAAAACTAACTTCCATGCTCTCCCTTGACGTCTAGTCACATATAACGTTTATTCTTTTTTTTATGTCATATTATCAAAAAGTCTTCTTTGACATCTATGTCTTGCATCATATTCTTGGAATAACTTGAATCCCTTGAGTCAACGATGTTTAGCCAAATTCCTCTTTCTTAGTATTGCCTTACTTAATGTTCATTCATCTAAGAGTGGTATATACTATTCTGGTTCGACTTAATTCACCGTATTCTAAATATTTTCATCACATCTCCAATCAAATAGTATTAATCATTTACAATCAATTCCTGGATCTAATGATATACCACCATTTCCTTAAGCAACAACTAATTGTCTGTTCATTAATAACAGAGAATGACTAGGTTTGGGATAATCTATCAGTAATGATTCAATTGACGCTTTCCCTTATTTCTCTTCATGTCCGGTCACTAGATATTTCTGTTAGCCCTCGGTACTTAATCGTATTCCTGGGATGCATTTCCTATCTCAATTTACAAATGTTTCATCCAATGCTTCAATTTTACTTCTGTCCAAAAAGATTAATATTATCGATCAGTTCCAAACCACACTTGAATCTGATAGCGTACCACAATCTTCTTGTAGAAATATCAACTTATTCCTTAGGTAAAGTATCCATTAATAAAAGGATGGTTATGTTCAGTTAACCTATCCTTAATAATTTAAATAATGTTGGCTTCATCTCTGGTTTTCGAGTGATTCTCTATATCGCCCCTTAACGAGTTATACTCATTTTTGAAAAGGTTACGGTAACAGGTTCACCTTTTGATGCTGGCTTTAATTCTTTAATAAATATGACAATTACTTACATGTCCTCCTATTTTCATTCTTATGCCATGCCAATCCATACCTTCGTTTAAATTTCCATACTTAATCACAGTCTTCAAATGAATTTCCTATCTCCAAATATAGGTGTCTCACTTCATGCCCTACATTAGTTCTGGCATCCTGACGTTCATAACTTACTTATATCCTGTACAATCTTATAAAATTTCTTTATCATTCTTTTGATTCCACTTTCTTTTCTAGCAAGTTCTCCATTCTCATGACTCATTATCTCTTCTTAATATAAGCAATCCCTTCTTTCTAATTATACTGATTCGATTATCAGTAGATAAGCCCTTCTGTGGCTAATACTGAAATGAAAGCTTTCTATAATTATTTAAATTCTTGTTGACCGAACTATCAAAACCCATTAACAGTTACTTCCTTAGCCTTACTTACACAATCACTCATCGCACAACTTTCATTTTTAATTTACTCCAACTATTCTCTGTCACATCTTTGGCTTCTTCGCATTGACGATATGTTTCAAATTATTGAGGTTTATGCCCGCTATACATCGTCTTTCCAGCATAATCAAGATATCTTCTTCTTTAGTTCATATGCCAACATTATTAGCTTATATCAAATACTTTTATTCTCTAGTTCTCTAGTATGTTGGAATAATTTTTATTACATTGTCGTTCTATATCGGTATACCTTCAAGTCCTTGAATAAAACCTTATGGAAAATGATAACATCTCTTTGATCGTCTAACAACATCCATATTTATGTAGTTATTAATTTTTCCTTCATTTTCTACCTTCTCTTGGCTCTTATTTCGAGCCTTTAGTTCTTGAAAACGTTCTTCTCAATCGTATGTGCAAATAACATTTTAATTCTCTTATCAATTGCAAAGGGCATATTTATCCAATTAAAGCCTCACACACTTGCCGTAACATCGCGCTGATTCTGCTAAACTTCTGAATTCTACTGGTGTCCTTACTTCCTCCAAATTTCTCATTGCTTTGATTTCGGATCTGAAAATCACATCAGAATTTGACTTAATCTAATTGGAATCGATTTCCATCTAACTGACCATAAGTTGGTAGAATTAACCAATTAACTCTTTTAATTGATCAATTGAACCAAGTGATGACTAGCTAAATAAAATCAGAGACCAATTATATAAAGTCAGTTTGGCTACAGCCATTTTTTTAAAGAACCGAGATCACAATCATTGAGAGTATCAACAGGAATATTATTAACATACAGAAGTATACTTTTTTCTTTAAAAGTAGGGCATTTCTAAAAATTTGGGCAGCATCTCCTCTATATTATGGACTACCAGTTGAACTCAAGCCAACACCAACAATCAACCATATCAATCCACCATCATGAACTCATCATTTCACTATACTTTAGAACATATCATTCTAATACCTACATATACTACTAACTAACATAACATACATCTTTTTATCAAACTAGGGACTTAACCATACCTTTCACTTATACTGCATCTTTCACCCGATCAAACAAAACCTCTACCCTTGAGAATATGCGCTTCTTTCATTAGTTAACTTGTCTAATTTCTGATAATCAACACATGGTCTCAATTCACACTATCATAATTTATGAAAACTCATTTGGTTCTAAAGGGTTACTTCTTAAAAGATTTCTCAATTAGACACCATTTCTTCATCTTTTCGTATGGAACCTTCTTCACTGGCCCAGTTATAAGTATTGAATTTACCATAGCTAACTTACTTGGGCAAGGAGTCTTAACAATTCCTTGAAGAACACGCTTGAGATTTATCGTACTCGATATTTCTTCGATTTCGAAATTTCATGACAAACATCTCCCTGTGATTGAAGTATGTTTCTCCTTTTTACGTATTAATCACTTATCTGGGTCATTGTTAAGAATTCCTTCATCTACTTCTGTTGTCCCATCAATCAATTGTCTCGTCTGGTTTATGCAACTTTACTTGCTTATTTCTATGGTTAATTTACCTCATACAGTTTTCTAACTACTCTAATTCACGCTCATAATCTTAGACTTGAAATGTATCACGTATACAGATTTCCGCTGCTGATTTGATGTCGTCGTGACAACCGCGTTATTGACATAATGATTTTTCTTTACACGAAATTGTCCACCATTTATTAGCTTGTAATTATTCATATTCAGCATGTAATTCCATCTACTACATGAGGTTATTTTGCTTCTTTTAGAATGCTCAAAGAGTAGACTTTACACAAGAAGAGAATTTGTGTATATGATTCTGATTGGAAAACTTTTGTAAAGGATAAGAATACAAGGAAACAATCGGAAGGATCCATAAATCAATAAGTCACAATCGAAATGGAAAGAATGAATGATGCTTTAGATATGAATGAGACAACCATATTTGTACTCAAGATGGCCAGTCTTTCATACTATATGGCATATAGCACATGTTTAGGTGGCGTCCCACCAGACTCTTCGTCATTTCGACAAAACGTCACATCATAACACTGTTTATCTCGAGCAAAAAGAAATATTTTGAGAAGGGAAATAATTTGAAAGGGATATAATAAATTTTTCTTTCCTTGCCTCGTATATTTATCACTGAAAGAAGCTCACACATATCCAACAATCAAGAAGAGTGTACGCAATCGTAAAAAGGAATGACACCATTGGTCGCCATCTATGTTTTGCTGATGCATACTTTCAGGGCTCGTTCGAGTAACAGATTCCAGATCCACGTCAGATGAGAGATTCGGAATATCTTCTGGAAATGCCTTTAACGTTTTAACAATCTGATCATAATTGTCTTCTCGTTGAATTTGTTGTCATAACTTCTTGCTTCATCCTTGCCATGTAAGTCTTGTATTTTTTGCGTCATGCTTCCATGTTTGATACTTTAGTAATTCGACCATAATCGCGTTCTGACAGAATTTATAATCATAATTTCTAATTTCTTCTATGCCACGTGGCGTAACCATTGATCCTGCAATGCCTCGACTCCGTCGATAGAAATATTATTCTTCTTCAATCGTCTGGAAGATTCCTCCATTTTCTTCAATCATCCCCAGGCTTCTTTTAGGTAAAAGAACCCATTTTAAACTTTAATCATTTCATAAATTGAATAAATAATATTTCCGCACATTGATTCGATTGTTGGTACAATTAAACAAGGTTTGCACTCTTTTTTTGAGAAAATTTTAAACTTCTCCGAATTAGTGGTTCTACTTGGCTCTCTGATTTAAAAATACTGAGTTTGATCAAATATTCTTCCGGGTAATCTAATACTTATAACAACAAGAACTCAAGTAGTAATTTGACAACCAAAAATTTTTAAAATTCATTTCGTGTAAAGGTCTTTTAGAAATTCTGTTAGGAAAATCTTTTCGAAAACTTGTTTTAAAATTTTAAAAATCAGACATTTGGCCGTCATTACTATATAAGTTACTCATTATTCTTATAATCCGCTAATGTGATATCTAATTACGGAAACGTCCATATAAGGGTCCTTCTACATCAGTATATATATTCTGTTTCTTCTTGGGTTCTATTCGTATTTATTAGTCGATGAAATTTCATTTACCATTGCATACTATTTCATTCGTAACTCTAACTCTAATGCTGACATCTAGTACTTTCTTTGATATTTTCATCGTCGTCCTTAATGTCGTAATTACCACCAATTGACGCAATTCGATGTTCTGTCCGTACATAAGGTCATATCTTCATGTTAACCTTAAATATAACTAATAAGGTCGATATATTGATCCTTGCGCGGCGCCCAAAAAGTGATAAGAAGATCCTCGCCACAGTGGTTGTGACGCCCTCCAAACCCAAGTCAGAAGTTTGGGGTCCACAACACACACACCATATTTAAACGTGTGTATAAAATATTATATGCATTCACCCTTCTTTACACAACCACGGATCGCAACAGGTTAAAGTATTAAAACAAGCCACAACCTTAACTTTTATTACATCATACCAAATCCCAGCTAGTTCAACTTACAACTGATAATGATATCGTTCTTACAATCTTGCATAACTCATCTACAATATAAAACTCCTGCTAGCTCGATCCCTTAACCTGGAATCCTAGCTCGCACTGGACTAGGAATCCTTATTACCAATAATTTCCTTTTGAACTGTTGAAAACATAAAAAATTACAAAAGTGAGCTAACTAGCTCAGCAAGTCATAATAGAAATAACTGAGGTTAAACAATAACCAATTGTAATAATTCAGAAGAATCAAGTTTCAGAATAAGCAATGATTAGAATTGGACATTCACTTTTTATTTTAAAAACCAAGGTTAGGCTGCTGATCAGTCACGCACTAACCCCGAGCAAGGCTCCCAGCTTTGCTCTATATACTGGATCCAAGGCACGCATTGGCCTATTATGACCACGAATCTGGTCCGACCGCGAATTTGGTCCACATTTATAAAACCATCCAATTCTAAAACAATTCAATATGATAACGAATGTAATTCAATAAGCTGAATCATAAACAACATTTATCTTGAAATATAGGGTCATTCACAATACCATGAAGGTATAACAAGGAATTCAAGAAAAGATTGGCTTACAATCAAGGAAAGAATAAGAAAGTAGAATACCAAGGGTTCAAGGGTTACAAGGATTGGTCTTCTGTTAAAAAGGGAATAAGGGTTGGTATGTCAAGCAATTCAATATCAGAAATCAGTATGTGGTAGATATGTATTTGTGGAGTAGTATCGTATGTGTTTGGCTCGTATCTGAGAATTCAACAATCAATGGTTTATGAAGAATAAGGCTTATGGCTCAAGATCAATAAGAATCAGGGTTCAAGGTTGAATAGTTTAAAACGCTTGCAATATAAAACAAGAGTTATTTTGAATAATAGCAACATGTTATGAGAAAGTTCGAAAATATTTATAATATATCTTGAAGAAAGGTTCAGAAGTACTTGCCTTATCACAAATGATTTCAACTTTACTTGTATTCATCTAACTGTTTTACTCATCAATCACTTTCCTTATTTTTCCATGCCTTACTTTTGTTCATCAATCACTTGCCTTCTCTTTCTACGCTTCGATTCTATTTATGGATCACTAACATTCTTTTTCTATGCCTCGCTTACTCTGCTAGGCATCGCAAGTATCTATCAATACTCAATTTCATAACATTCTAATCGGCACATAGATGTCATAAGTTTTTATCTACCCTTCGTTTTACCCAAATTCGATTTACGAATTGAAAGTTATGACTAAAACAGTCAAACAGTAACCACATAGGAATATAACTCATCAATCAAATAGCACGTAGCACATAGCACGCAAGATACTCGATCAAAATAATTTTTCAAAGAAGATTCGGGGTCAAAATGATTTTTCAGGTATTTAATACGAATTTTTAAATATTTTTCGGAATTAAAACGGGACTCCGAACCATTTTATAAGTAAATAACAGGGTTCGAATACTCGAATCTGACTTTAAAATAATTTTATAATCATTATCGAGCCTTGAAAATGATTTTAAATAATATTTTAAAGCTTTTGAAATTTTTAACTTAAAAATAAATAATTAAATCTAATTATTAAATCAATTAAAATTAATCAATGATTAATTAAATTAATTAATCAATTAATAATTGATTAATTAAATTAATTAATTGATTAATTAAATTAATTAATCAATTAATAATTAATTAATTAAAATAATTAAAAATTAATTAAAATTAATTAATAAAATAAATTAGATTTATTTTTGAATAAATAAATAATTAAAACAATTTTCTGGATTTAAAATAATTAGATAAAAATTTTATGAAATTAAAATAAAAGGAAATACTATTTTTGAAAATAAATAAAACAGAAATCCTGTTTTTATAAGATTTTTAAAAAGCAATACTATATTTGTAAATCAGGAAAACCACAGGGGCTAAACTGTACTTTGGTCAAGTTCTCCGGCTTCGCCGCCGTTCGCCGGCCGGTCGCCATTAACGGCGACTGCCGAGCTTTTCCGGCGAGCCGAAATCAGTCCAGAATTCAACTAAAACACAGGTGTATGATCTATGCAAGCCCAGAAACACACCTGCAGTAACGAATCAGCCAAACAATCGAAGAATCGAACAGAAAATCCGTTTAATCTTTCCGCCTCCACCTCGATCGTTTTTCCGATCATCACCTTTCCGGTATCGTTTGTTAATCTGGTATATACCAATCAGTTCGTTGTTCGACGATCTACAAAATGGTAACATCAATTTTAAACAATAACTCCTAACCCAGAAAACCCCAAATTTTCAATTTAGAACATTCATATCAAGAACCCTAATTTCATTTCCGAGAATCAAACATCCTTTTCTATATGTTATTGAACTCCAAAATTGAAGTATAATATACCAAAATGACCGGAAAAAGATTATCTATACGATGGAATCATCAAATCATATCAACAACATCGAGAACAAATTTTCATAATTTAATCTTTAATAAATTCAAAATAAAACAAATAAGTAAGAACTTAACCTTGATTTCTGCACCAAAAATGATGGTTGATTCAGAAAGGTCTTTCCGAGAGCTTCGATTTGATATATTGCACGCCCGAATCGGAGTTCGATAACGCCTTCGCTCGTGGGTTTGATTATGAAGAACGCGGCGTGAATTTGACATTTTCTCTGTATTTTATTGGTTTTAACTGACTTATTATGAATATACGAATAAAATGAAATAACTAAAAGGGCTATATATATATTTATGGGATATTGGTTCGTGTTGGATCATTTTGGATCGAAAAATTAGTTACTTAGCCGCTAAGTAACTGCAAAAACGATCAGACTTGATACCCGTATTGGATAATTATCCAAACCGGGCTTCGTATAAAACACTTTATACGAAAATAATGTAATAATATTCCGTCTTTCGAGAATACGGGTTTTGTTGATTCACCGAAATGATTAATATATCGAAAATCTTCCGCTGGAACGCGCACGGGTCAAACCGTAATCCGGATCGAAAAGGTCAAAACACGAAAAATGTCTGGAATTACCAGATTAGGTTAGGAAGGAGTTTTCGGAAGAGTTTCGGGTTGTAAAAACGTAAAAACGGTTGAAGTTGGACGATTCCCGGCTTTATAAAATAATTTTGCAATTATTCAGAAAATAACTAATAAATTCATAAATCAATATAAAATCATATAACAGTCCAAAAATTACGAGAAAATATCACAATTATCTATATTTTATTCTGGGCATAGTAAAATTAACACACTTTTACTTTACCAAATATCAACATCCAAATAACAACACCAATCGTCAAATAATTCACCAAAAATCACATAATAATTATTTATCGATAACAATAATTACACGCTATGTCCCGGATATTACATCCTTCCCCCTTAAAAGGATTATGTCCTCAGAATCACACTAAGGATCAAATAATGTTACATTCAAGTATCTCACTCTCATTTTCTTAGGTTGGTCCTCAACCTTACAACTTTCATAAATTTTACTCGTAGCATCACTCATTACTTAACAGCCTCTTGCTAACATTAAATTCTATTAGTTGCTCATATAACTCAATTTAAGCCTCCATTATATATAATGGAGCTTTATTACTTTTCCTGAATATACACACATAAACACTTTATGGACCATCTATACATGTGGCGGTGAAGCCAACCCACTTACACTTATCTTGGCTATTTACTATTTCAAAAGGACCGGCATAATGCCTATTTATTTTCTGTTCTTTCTAATTCTAGTAATTTGTGCTCATGAACGTTTGTAATAGTTACTGGTTATTGAACCCCATTCTCACATGATTCTCTATTCAATTAACTTAGTTTACAATCGTTTTCAATCACATTCGAGGCCCTTTACTCGTCCTCTTAATCTTCTCGTCCATCTGCGAATGATATACTGAACCTATGGCGTATTGATTTTCTAACATTCTCGAAATTGTACCAGGATCAAGAATTAACGAGAAAATCTTGACTGGATATGATTGCCGCACAAAATTATCACCATATCTTATTTTCCTTGAATCACAATTGAGTATATTTGTTGAGCGAAACTTTCATACTGTTTTGAAGAAAATGCACTAATCTGGAGGCATTACCAGCATATTCTATCCCATATTATCATTTGTTTTGGTTCTAAGAAGTTCTCATACGAAACTGATTGTAATGCTTTCCTTGACGTATAGTCACATATGACGTTTATCGTTTCTTTGTGCCATACTATCATAAAGTCTTCATTGACACCTATATCTCGTATCATGTTCTCAGAGTAGCTTGAATCCCTTAAGTTATCATAACAAAATTCCTATCTTTTAATTTCGCCTTACTTAATGCCCAATCATCTAGGAGTGGTATATACTATTCTGGTTCGATATAATTCATCGTATTCTGAATACTCCTGTCAAATCTCAAACCAAACAATATTGATCATTTACAATCAATTTCTGAATCTGATGACGTACTACCATTTCTTCAAGCAGCAACTAACCCACTTATTGGACGAACTGCGTGCAAATAAAAGAGCAAGACTGGGTTTGGATAACCTATCAATAATCATTTAATTTACGCTTTCCTCACCCTTGGTTCTCAGGTGATTTTTCTACGACATCTCTTGGTGAAATATATCTATCTTTATTTTTTTGAAAGTCAACGGTTACAATAATCCATCTAGCCTTTGATACTCTTTCCTAATTCTTGGGTAGGTATAACATTTACTTACATGTTTCTCCCATTTTTTCTTCATGTCTGGTCACTAGATATTTTCTTTCAGCCCTCGGTACTCAATCATATTTCTGAGATGCATTCTATATCTCAATTTACAAATTTTTCCTCAAACTCTTCATTTTACTCTAGTCCCACATAATACCCACATCTTACCTATATCCTGATATCTTATAAAGTTTCATCATCATCCTTTTGATTCCATTTCCTTTACTATTTTTGTTCTTCATTCTCGTAGCTCATTCAAAACCGAACTCTTGACATTAATACTCATTTTGATGTCATATCAAATTAGATATCAATACGAACTTTGATGCTCACATCATCCCATTCTGAAGTAAACATCAATAATCTATATTAATACCACTTTCGATATTTAACAACAACTTATGTATCAACATCAATCAGAAACTGAATTAAAACTGTATCTCACACTTTATCCAAAACAGAAATACTTGGTAAATCATTTATTGTATGATTATCAAAACAATTTATAAACACGACGTCCTTTAATAAACTTTATTGCAGATGATAACATCTCTTTGATTGTCTAATAAAATCCATATTGGTGTAGTTATTAATCTCTTCTTTATTCCATCTCCCTTCTTCCTTTCCTTCCTTCCTTCTCGTTGCTTAATCTTAACTTTTTAGCTCTTGAAAACATTCTTCTCACTTGTCCATACAAATAACTTTGTATTTCGCTTGTTCGTTATAAAGGGCATATTCATCCAAGTAAAAACTCACACATTTGCAGCAAATTCTGAATTCTACTGGTGTCTTTACCTTCTCCAAATTCCTCATGGCTTTGATTTCGGATTTGAAAGTCACATCAAAATTTGACTTAATCTAATTGGAATCAATTTTCATCTAACTGACCATTAATTGGTAAAATTACCCAATTAACTCACTTAATTGTTCAATTGCACCGAATGATGACTAGCTAAATGAAATCAAAGACCAAGTATATATAGTTGAATTGGATGTAACAACCTCTTTCAAGAACTGAGATCACAATTATTTGGAGTATCAACAAGAATATCAATAACACACGGAAGTATACTTTCTATCTTCAATAGTAGGGTATTCTCGGAAAATTTAGGCAGCATCTTCTTTATATATTATTGACTACCAGTCGCACTCAAGCCGACACCAACAATCAATCACACAACCAACAATCAACCCAGAAGTAGACCAATCAACTTCCGCCTTCTAAACTCACCATTTCACCACCATACAGAATACTAATCAGTATAACTCATATCATTAGTTCAACTTAAGATTATAGCGAACAATTCTGATTATACCATGTCCTTTCTCATATCTTATGATTATACCAGAATATCACTACTGAGTACAATTATTAATTATTCTAGAATTCTTCTAGTTTGTGTTTTAATTCAAGCTCTTTAATTAAAAATTTATCAATCCTTGAAAATATACGCTTATTTTTATTAGTCCACTTGTTCAACTTCTGATAACCAGCACGTGGTCTTAACCAACACTATTATAAACTTGTGAAATAATTCATTTGGTTTTAAAACATCACTTCTTAAAAAAACTGTTCCAGTCAAACCATCATACTTTCATCTCCCCATTGTCTTTCCATACTGAATCTTCTTTGCTGACCCAGTAAGAAGCATCAAATTTACCATAACTCACTTACTTGAGTGGGAAAGCCCAACCATCCCTTAATGAACACACTTAAAGTTTATTCGTAACTAGCATTTCTTCGATCTGGAATCTTCATGACAAATATCTCCCACATGATCGAGGTATGCTTCATCTTCACAACGTATTAATCGAGTATCTGGTTATTATTAAGAATTTCTTCATTTGCTTCCATTGTCCAATCAATCATTTGCCTTATCCGATATACGCAACTTTACTTTCTTATTCCTCTAGTTAATTTACTTCATGTGGTTCGCTAACTACTCCAATTCACGTTAAAATATCATACTTACAACGTATCGTGTATACAGATTTCCGCCTCTGATGTGATGTCCTCGCAACAATCCCGTTATTGGTATAATGGTTCTTCTCTGCACGTAAATGTCCACCATGTATTGGCTTGCAATTATCCATACTCGTCGTATAATTCCAACTACTATACGGGTTCATTTCACTTCCTTTTTAAAGCATATAAAGGATAGACCTTACACAAGAAGGGAATTTGTGTATATGATTCTAATTGGAAACTTTTTGTAAGGAATAAGAGTACAAGGAAACAATCGGAAAGATGAATCAAGAAATTATAATTGAAGAGGAAAGAATGAATGATGATTTATGTTAGATATATTTGAGATGTCATGTCTAATATGATTCATGTTTAGTTTTCAGATCTTAACAAACATGATATATCAGGACTTACTGAAATTAGGACTTACTGAAATCAGGACTTACTGGAAGTCAAAACTTAATATCAGAACTTAAGGTCATATCAGAACTTAAGTGCGGGAAGACTTTTATATAAGGAAGGAAGCTGATTTATAGTAGAAGATCAAGACTAAAACAAAAGAAGATATGCATGGAAAGAGTTAGAGGACTAGAAGACTTGTAGAAGATATCTGATTGATATATTTTAGGATACAGAATTGTATTCCATATCAATTAGAAGTTATCTTGTAACTGTGTACTATATAAACACAGACTTAGGGTTTACACTATATGTGTTATCATTATCGAGAAGATTATACATTGTAACCTAACAGCTCTTAGTGATATTTGTTCATAAGTGAGAGAGAACAACAGTTCTTATTGTAACAGAGTTTATTCAATATACTTGATCTTTGTTACATACTTGTGTTAAATCGATTTGATTGTATAAACACTGTATTCAACCCCCTTCTATAGTGTTGTGTGACCTGACAATTGGTATCAGAGTTTTTCTGTTAACACACATACAGTAAAGATCCAAACAATCATGTCTGAAGAAGCACAAACTACAACCAAGCCCACCAAAACTGAAGAAACTCAAACAACTCAAACCCACAGTCGATATGGGACTATTAGGTTCCCATACTGAGACCTTCTGAGTATCCCATATGAAAAGTGAAGATGGCTATGTTTCTGGAAGCTACAGATCCAGAATACCTTGACAGAATTAATGAAGGACCACATAAGCCTACCAAGCTCTCTATTGTAGTTGCTGATCAACCAGCAAAAACCATACCAAAAGAGAAAGGTGAGTACACAGCTGAAGACATCTCATTTATTGCCAAGAATGCAAGGGTAAGGCATTTGCTACATAGTGCCATTGATAATGTCAAGTCAAACAGGGTAATTAATTAAAAAACTGCGAAGGAGATATGGGATGCTTTGGAGACAAGATTCCAGGGAACTGATGCAATCAAGAAGAATATGAGGACAATACTCACTCAAGAGTATGAGCACTTTGACTCAAAAGTTGATGAGTCATTAACTGACTTATATGACAAGTTTGTCAAGCTCTTGAATGATCTGTCACTAGTGGACAAGGAATATGATCTTGAAGATTCAAATCTAAAATGTTAGTGTATACTGAAAATATTTATTTGAAGTATGTACATTTATTTCTGGCCAGTTTATTTGAGAATCATTTGAATGTTTACATGTTGTCTAATATTATATATTGTGAACAATCTAGTATCAAATGGGATACAGAATATTAGATTGTCAAATACGGTTATATAATACAATAAGGTTCACATCACAGGTGGTGTTGGACAATCCACTGGTATGGCTGTAGTATTATTTAGATTAGTTTATATTGATTAATAAATAATACTAGTATACTTTGTGTATATTGAACAGGATCAAATTTAGAATTGTTCCCTTAATACTGATTAAGAAGGAGAACTAAGATTCTATGTTATTATTAATGCTTAGGTTCTTAATCCGGAAATAGAAATTGACACATGTATATTATCTACATGCTTTGATTTATATATGAAATAATTCTTTTGAATTATATCATTATATTTTGGGTGATGGAATTATATACATGGTGGATATTATTTATTGAAGGAATCCATGTCCTGATAATATTCGGGTTAATGATGTCCCCTTGAAAGCTCAAAAAGATTTAATTATGTGAAACCCTGTAGGTGGAATTTATTCTGGCATAATTAAATAAAGGTTGAGTGCATGATCAAGGATAAAAGATATTAATTAAATAAATTATCAGTAATTTATTTAATTAATGGACATATGATATTTTAAACATGGGGAATTTAATAAGCAAATAATATTGGAACCGAATTAATTAAATTATGGTATTAGGAAAGGTAGTGCAAATATTAATTCTTTAGTGGATTGAATTAATATTTAATTACATTAGGCTAGGCTCAAGATGTAATTAGAAGGCCCAACCTAATTATCCATGGTCCCTATTGTAGCCTATATATATTCTTATTCTCTTCTTGCTTGGGATTGTGTGAAAACATATTGTAGCCACCAAGGAGCAAGAAGAGAGGATAACTTGAGAAGACGGAGGCCACACTTCGCTCAAGGGAATTTGGAAATACAATAGAAGAGCGTGGAATCAACCATTAACAAGGTAATCCTCTTTTCGTAATCTTTATCGTAAAACGTGGTAACACCCTAAGTCCGTGGTTCCCAACAATTGGTATCAAGAGCCTGGTAATGGGTTCTACGTTTTATGATATAATGTCCATGTCGTAATTATATATGCGTGTATATAGTGTTTTGCTTGTATTGTTTTTGATGCAGGTTGTTAATCCACTATTATGGCCATGTATATTTTAATTATGTGTTTGGATCCCACGTGGTTTAATCGTGGTTAATTTTTTTTTGGTTTCCACGTGGTTTAATCGTGGTTGTAATTTACACGAGGGTTGATCGTGTTAGAATAGATTTTACAAAATTAGTTTTGTATTAGATCTATTTTTTTTGTAATTGTTCCGGGTATTTTGTAACAAGTTATGTGTGATCGGAAATCAATTCCGGTAGTTTTTTGTTCCGCTGTGCGATTACAAGGGGCTGTTGTTGATGTTTGGATCGAACAAAATCAAAACAAAACTCACAGAAAAGCAACAGGCGCGCGCGCGCTGCGGCCGCTGCGGCAGCTGGGGCTGCTGGGGCCGTTGCGGCAGCTGGGACTGCTGGGGCTGCTGGGGCTGCTGGGGGCGTCGGGGCGCGCTTGGGGCAGATTTTTTTTTAGAGCTGGATTTTTTTTCAAGGGCCATAATAGTGGAAAATTTATTTTAATTTTTTCCATTAAATTTTAATTATTGCTTTAATTTATTGATTATGTGTGTCGTTAATTATGTGTGTAATTCCTTTAAAATTGCATGTTTAACTTAATTAGGACGACATGGACATAAAATTTATTTATTGCTTTAATTAAATGTTATATGTTGCTAAAATTATGTGTGTATTTTGAATGCATGATTAGACATAATTATAACAACATAGGGCCCCATTTAATTTTAAAATTCCTCAATTTTAATAAAAAAAATTCTAAGTGGGAGAGGGAATTAATATGAAATTAAATCCCATGGTCTCCATTATTGGTTGTAGGTAATTTAACATAAAGACGAATATAAATTATATATACGTCACCCATCGTGGCATGTAATTTATGGTGTCTAGAATGTTATAGAAATTACTAGAACAAACTTCTTAAATTAATAAATTTTGAAAGGAATAAATACGGATTTTCTTTATTTCTGATTTGGGGCGATTTTGTCAAAAACGGGTTCATCGAACTTGTAAGGCTGTGGGTTTTAAGCGAGACCGATGTGACTCCTCCACTACCTGGAAATCAAACCATTGATGAATATTGAATTGAAGTATTTTATTCAAGGCAAAATTACGAATATTGGAAGGTATACACGCCACCCATCGTGGCGTACCAAGTTCCATAGATTTCAAATAATTTAAGATTTGATGATGGTATACACTTAGCTATGAAAAATAATATAGTCCACCCCAACGTGGCATACTGTTTAGTAATAGGACCGAAGTAACATTTAAACAAAATTAGGTGGTATACATGTCACACATCATGGCGTACCAGAAGCTTATGGTGTTTATATGTTAGTGCATTAAATTTTAATAATTGTTAGAGGAATCAATAGATCTTAATAATTAATGCACCCTTATTTATGTGATGTTTTTATGCATGATTCTCAGGATAAAATGGGTTTTAATCCACTATTCACCATACTTAAGGATAACAAACTTACCGGACCTAACTATATTGAATGGAAATGAAATTTGGACATTGTGTTGACTGCTGAGGAGTACAAGTTTTGCACTTATGAACCCAAGCCTGAACAGCCTGCTGCTGATGCTCCTGAAGATGAGAAAGAGTATTATAAATGGTGGATTAAGGCTGATGAGATGTCGCGATGTTACATTCTGGCAGCAATGTCGGGTGTTTTGCAGCATCAGCATCAGTCTATGGCCACTGCTTCGGATATGCTCTTTAATCTCAAGGAACTTTTTGGAGATCAGAATAGGGCTGCTAGGCAAGTAGCCATGAAGGCTTTAATGAATACTCAGATGGCTGAAGGCACACCTGTAAGGGATCATGTTCTCAAGATGATGTCGTATCTGAATGAGATAGAGATCCTTGGTGCTGAACTTGACGGGGAAACCCAGATTGACATTATCCTTATGAGCTTGTCCAAGAGTTTTGAGCAGTTCCGCTTGAATTACAACATGAACAAGAGGCAGTACAGTCTCGCGGAACTGCTGACAGAACTTCAGGCAGCTGAAGGATTATTTCGGCAGAGTGTTCAAGTGTATGTGGCTGAGAAAGGTTCTTCCTCTAAGCCGAAAGGTATTAAGAAGAAGAAAAAGGCTTAGACACATAAAGCTGTGAAGGCAGTGGGAGTTCAGGGTGGTGTGAAAAAGCCTAAGGGAAAGTGCTTCAGATGCAAACAGTCAGGTCACTGGAAATAGGATTGTCCTCTTCCTAAGAAGACAAACAATACTGGTATGTCTCTTTCTCTAGTTACAGAAACATTTATAGTGGCTATATCTACGAGCACTTGGTGTGTAGATAAAGGAGCCACTGATCATGTTTGTAATTCTATGTATGGGTTCCAGCTATCCAGAATGCTTAGAGATGGTGAGATATACGTGTTCATGGGAGATGCTACAAAAGTAGCAGTAGTTGCAGTAGGAGTTATTCATTTATCTTTTGGTTCTGATAGGATTTTGGTTTTGAACAATTGTCTTTATGTACCTTCTTTTAGAAGGAATTTAATTTCGGTTTCTAAACTTGCTTTGGATGGTTATAATGTTTGTTTGGATCGTAATGTTTCTATTATGATGAATAAATGAATTATATGTTCTGGTACATTGCAAGACAATTTGTATATAATTAATCCTAGTCAACCTGCACTGTAACTGCAATTTAGGGAATTGAACAACACATCTTCTAACTCTACTAAAAGAAAGGAACCTTCTAGTTTGAACCAAACATATCTTTGGCACTTGAGATTAGGTCATATTAACTTGAGGAGGATTCAAAGACTGGTAGTAGATGGACCTTTAAGCTCATTGGCAGTGGAGCCATTTCCAGTTTGTGAATCCTGCTTGGAAGGTAAAATGACTAATAGGCCTTTCAAGGCAAAGGGGAATAGAGCCAAACAAGTATTAGAATTGGTTCACTCTGATTTATGTGGACCCATGAATATCCAAGCAAGAGGTGGTTATGAATATTTCATCACTTTCATTGATGATTATTCTAGATATGGGTACGTTTATTTATTGCGCCGTAAGTCTGAGTGCTTTGATAAGTTCAAAGAGTACAAAGCTAAAACGGAGAAGCGACTTAATAAAAGTATCAAGTCACTACGATCAGATCGTGGCGGCGAATACTTGCTTGGAGAATTTAGGGAATATTTATCATAAAATGGGATAGAATCCCAGTTAACTGCACCAGGCACACCCCAGCAGAACGGTGTAGCAGAGAGAAGGAACCGGACTCTTTTAGAGAGTGTTAGATCGATGATGAGTTATTCGGATTTATCCAAGTCATTTTGGGGACATGCCTTAGAGACAGCAGCTTATCTTCTGAACTTAGTACCTTCTAAGTCGGTTCCTAAAACCCCCTTAGAATTGTGGACCAGGGATAAACCGAGTCTAAGACATATTCGAATATGGGGTTATCCAACACATGTGCTGAACAAGAATGCGACTAAGTTAGAATCTCGTACAGAAGTAAAGTTGTTTGTAGGCTACCCCATGGGAACGAAAGGATTTTTATTTTATAGTCCGAAGAATCGGGATGTCATTGTTAGCACCAATGCAAGATTCTTGGAGGAGGACTATATAATGAATCACAAACCCATGAGTAGTGTCGTTTTAGAGGAACTAGTGGGAGGGACAAATAATACCCATGAAGCTGTAGTACAAGTAGAACAACCACAACATAATGTACAACCTGTCACTAATACCGCACCAGTGCCTCGTCGTAGTGGGAGGGTTGTTCAACAGCCTGATAGATTCATGTTTTTGGGAGAGTCTTCAGACTTGGTCCCTGGTGAACATGATGATGATCCCCGTACATACGAAGAGGCAGTACAAGACAAAGATGCAGATCTTTGGCAAAAGGCGATGGAATCTGAGATAGAATCAATGTATTCTAATCAGGTCTGGGAGCTCGTGGAACCACCCAAAGGTATAAAACCTATTGGATGTAAGTGGATCTACAAGAAAAAGAGGGGATTAGATAAAAATGTGAAAGCCTGGAAAGCAAGACTTGTTGCGAAAGGGTATACTCAGAAAGAAGGTATCGATTATGAGGAAACCTTTTCACCGGTAGTCATGCTTAAGTCAATCCGTATTCTTTTATCTATAGCAGCTCATCTCGATTATGAGATTTGGCAAATGGATGTCAAGACAGCTTTTCTTAATGGAAGTCTTGAAGAAACCATCTATATGCAGCAACCAAAAGGATTCATTAAGGAAGGCCAAGAGCATCTGGTATGTAAGCTTAAGAGGTCTATTTATGGACTTAAACAAGCTTCTAGAGACTGGAATATTCGTTTTGATCAGGCAGTCCAGTCATATGGATTTGATCAAAGTCCAAGCGAATCGTGCGTGTATAAGAGAAGTGAAGGTAATGCAGTGGTTTTTCTAGTACTATATGTAGATGATATTTTACTCATTGGAAACAATGTTGAGATGTTGTCATCAGTAAAGGCATGGTTGTTCAAACAATTTGACATGAAGGACTTAGGTGAAGCGGCATACATCCTTGGGATCAAAGTTATAAGGGATCGCAAGAAAAGGATGTTGGCTTTATCTCAAGAGCCCTACATTGATGAAGTATTAGCTCATTTTAATATGCAGAACTCCAAGAAAGGTTTTTTACCTTTTAAGCATGAAGTTGCTCTATCTAAGAAGCAGTGTCCTTCGACACCTAAGGATATAGAGAGCATGAAAGCAGTTCCTTATGCTTCAACATGTGGAAGCTTAATGTATGCTATGTTATGTACGAGGCCTGGCATCTGCTTTGCTGTAGGCATGGTTATTAGATATCAGTCGAACCCAGGTCAGGAACATTGGAGTGCAGTAAAAACTATACTCAAGTACCTGAGAAGAACTAAGGAGTATATGTTAATTTACAAGGCCTCAGATCTATTTCCTTTGGGATATACTGATTCAGATTTCCAATCAGATAGGGATAAGAGGAAATCAACCTCGGGATATGTTTTTACTTTGGGAGGTGGAGCCGTTATATGGAGGAGTGTAAAGCAGAAATGCATTGCAGACTCCACCATGGAGGCCGAGTACGTGGCGGCCTCTGAGGCTGCCAAGGAGGCTGTATGGTTCAGGAACTTCCTTTTGGACTTAGATGTGGTACCTAATTTGCCTAGGAGCTTGACGGTGTATTGTGATAACACTGGTGTTGTGGCAAATTTAAAGGAACCGCGAGACCACAAAGCAGCTAAACATATTGAACGTAAGTATCATCTCATACGAGGAATCGTAAAGCGAGGGGATATAGTTGTGGCTCACATATCATCAGAAGACAACCGAGCAGATCCTTTCACAAAGAGCTTGCCAACCAAGGTTTTTGACAAGCATGTGGAAGCGATAGGAGTCAGATGGATGGACACATAGATTTTTATGTAATAGTGGATTAAATAAACACTGATGTACACATAGAATATTTTAAGTATAAGTGGGAGATTGTTAGTGTATACTGAAAATATTTATTTGAAGTATGTACATTTATTTCTGGCCAGTTTATTTGAGAATCATTTGAATGTTTAAATGTTGTATAATATTATATATTGTGAACAATCTAGTATCAAATGGGATATAGAATATTAGATTGTTAAATACGGTTATATAATATAATAAGGTTCACATCACAGGTGGTGTTGGACAATCCACTGGTATGGCTGTAGTATTATTTAGATTAGTTTATATTGACTAATAAATAGTACTAGTATACTTTGTGTATATTGAACATGATCAAATTTAGAATTGTTCCCTTAATACTGATTAAGAAGGAGAACTAAGATTCTATGTTATTATTAATGTTTAGGTTCTTAATCCGGAAATAGTAATTGACACGTGTATATTATTTACATGCTTTGATTTATATATGAAATAATTCTTTTGAATTATATCATTATATTTTGGGTGATGGAATTATATACATGGTGGATATTATTTATTGAAGGAATCCATGTCTTGATAATATTCGGGTTAATGATGTCCCCTTGAAAGCTCAAAAAGATTTAATTATGTGAAACCCTGTAGGTGGAATTTATTCTGGCATAATTAAATAAAGGTTGAGTGGATGATCAAGGATAAAAGATATTAATTAAATAAATTATCAGTAATTTATTTAATTAATGGACATATGATATTTTAAACATGGGGAATTTAATAAGCAAATAATATTGGAACCGAATTAATTAAATTACGGTATTTAGAAAGGTAGTGCAAATATTAATTCTTTAGTGGATTGAATTAATATTTAATTACATTGGGCTAGGCTCAAGATGTAATTAGAAGGCCCAACCTAATTATCCATGGTCCCTATTGTAGCCTATATATATTCTTATTCTCTTCTTGCTTGGGATTGTTGGAAAACATATTGTAGCCACCAAGGAGCAAGAAGAGAGGATAACTTGAGAAGACGGAGGCCACACTTCGCTCAAGGGAATTTGGGAATACAATAGAAGAGCGTGGAATCAACCATTAACAAGGTAATCCTCTTTTCGTAATCTTTATCGTAAAACGTGGTAACACCCTAAGTCCGTGGTTCCCAACATAAAATTCCTTTTAGCTCTTCCTGAAAATTGGGATTTGAAGTCTACTACCATAAGAGACAAATATGACCTTACTGAAACTACTCTTGATAAAATTTATGGTATGCTCAAGACTTATGAACTTGAGATGGATCAAAGGAGCAAGAGGCATGGAAGAAAGTCAAGGACAATTGCTCTTAAGGATGAGGAGGAATCTCCTAAAATGGCTGCCTCAAAAAGGGGCAAAGGAAATGCTCTCATGATAAAGTCTGATTCAGAGTCATCATATTCTGATGATGATGATTCAGAAACTAAAAGTTTACCTGAAATAGATGTTGATGAAGAGATGATGAAATTGTGTGCTCTTATAGTAAAGGGTATCACAAAGATAGCCTACAGGAAATTCAAAAAAGGCAAGAAGTTTTCCAGGAAAAGTGGAAGTTCTGATAAGAAAGGGTTCAGAAAGTCTGAAGGTAAGGGAGGAAAGTCTGACAGAGGAGACAACTCAAATGTCAAATGCTACAACTGTGGTGAAAGAGGCCACATATCTCCTGACTGCAAGAAAGGAAAAAGTGAAAAAGGCAAGGAACTTGTCACAAAAAAGAAAAGCTGGACAGACACTTCAGATTTTGAACATGAGGTGAACTATGCCCTAATGGCAAATGCTGATAGCAGTCCTGAAGCTACTGAATTGAAGGTACCTCAAACAACTTATGCCTTCCATACTGATGATATTACTGAGTTGAGATTATATCTTAAAACCACGTTCATTAGTTATAGTGATCAGACTTTAACATGTGAAAGATTAACATCTGAAAATCTTGCTTATAAAAAGAGAAATGATTATTTAGAAAAGGAGTTAGTTTTTCTTCATCAAACTAAGAAAGAAAAAGATGATGCTTTATATGTTAGAGATGAAGTGTTAAAATTGAATGAATCTCTAAAAGCTGACTTAGAAAAAGAAAGAGAGATTATTATAACTTGGACTAACTCTGGCAGAACAACTCAGAATTTATTAAGTAGTGAAAACTGGAAAGAGGGCTTAGGTTATGGAGATGATAAAGGTGAGAAAGGAATTGAACAAATTGAGCCGATTGTTGTTAAACAGACTGCTAAGTCAAAGGTAAATCCTGTTAAGTTTGTAGCAAAAACTGTAAAGTCTGATTCTGAAAAGATGAAAGAGTCTGTGATAGAAGTTAAGGAAAAGTCAACTTCTGACAAATTGAAACAGGATAAACCAGCTGAAGTTAACATAGGCTTAATGACAAAGAAGCAGTTTAAGCATAAGCTGAAAGAGATTAGGAATGTCAACAACGTAAAGGAAGCTAGGAAAAATAGGAATGGAAAGGAAGGTGTGAATAAAAGCAATAATTATATGTCTGTTCCTAATGCTCCTAGAAAGAAATGTTATAACTGTGGAAACTCTAACCATCTTGTTTCTTTTTGCAGGAAAAATAAAGATATAAACTCTTTACCTCCTAGTTCAGGAGTTAAGAGTCAGTCTGTTAGGTTTAAACCACAAAATCCTTGTTTTCATTGTGGTAGTTTATGGCATTCCATTTATACTTGTAAGGAATATTATAGTCTGTACTATGATTATTATCAAATAAAACTTTCTTTAAAGAAAGTTAGTATTATTCCTTCAAGTGTAAAGTCTGATGCAAAGTCTGATATAAACTCTGATAAACAGGATGTTAGCATAAACTCTGAAATTAAATCCGCTGCAAATGCTAACAAGCTTAAAAAGGCCAAAGGATCCAAGCAAGTCCAGGTCCTTAAAACTAAGCATTAGTGGTCTTTGTGATTGCAGGGAAACAGGAAAAACATCCTAGTTTTGGACAGTGGATGTTCAGGACATATGACTAGAAATAAAGCCCTGCTATCAGACTTTGTGAAGAAAGCTGGCCCAGGAGTTTCTTATGGAGATGGAAATATGGGAAAAACTCTGGGATATGGCAATATCAATCTTGGAAATGTCATCATTGAATCAGTAGCTCTTGTCTCAGGACTTAAACACAATCTGCTAAGTGTGAGTCAAATCTGTGACAGAGGTTATCATGTGGATTTCTTTGAAGAACACTGTGAAGTTGTAAGCAATTTTATAGGCAAAGTGGTTCTGAAAGGTTACAGGCATGGTAACATTTATGAAGCCAGACTTTCAACAAGTTTTGATGGTTCTGCAATCTGTCTGTTAAGTAGAGCATCAATTGAAGAAAGCTGGAATTGGAACAAAAGACTCTCTCATTTGAATTTCAATAACATAAATGAGCTAGTAAAGAAAGATCTTATGAGAGGACTGCCAAAATCAGTATATGCTCCTGATGGCCTTTGTGATTCATGTCAAAAGGCAAAACAAAGAAAATCTTCTTTCAAGAGCAAAACTGAATCTTTAATTCTTGAGCCTTATCACCTACTACATGTTGATCTATTTGGTCCAGTCAATGTCATGTCTATTGTAAAGAAGAAATATGCTATGGTTATAGTGGATGAGTTCACAAGGTACACTTGGGTGTATTTCTTGCACAAGAAGAATGAAACTGCATTTATTCTAACTAATCATGTCAAACAGCTGGATATATTGGTCAAAGATTATGTTAAGATATTAAGAAGTGATAATGACACTGAGTTCAAGAATTCAATCATGGAAGAGTTCTGCAAAGAGCATGGAATCAAACAGGAATTTTCTGCACCTGGAACTCCACAGCAAAATGGAGTTGTAGAAAGAAAGAACATGACTCTCATTGAAGCTGCACGAACTATGATTGATGAAGCAAAGCTACCAACCTATTTTTGGGCTGAAGTTATGCAGACTGCTTGTTTTACACAGAATGCTACACTCATAAACAAGCATGGAAAAACACCATATGAGATGGTGAAGAAAAAGAAGCCAAATCTGAAATATTTTCATGTATTTGGTTGTTAGTGTTTTGTTCTTAAGATTCATCCTGAACAGCTGTCAAAATTTGATCTAAAAGCTGATGAAGGAATTTTTGTTGGATATCCACTTTCCAGAAAAGCCTTCAGAGTCTACAATTTAAGAACAAGGGTTTTCATGGAATCTATCAATGTATCTTTTGATGATAAGAAGATTACTGGACTTGAAGATTTCAATGATCATGATCATCTGAGATTTGAAAATGAAGATTTAAACTCTGATACTATAAATTCTGATGACTTAAACTCTGATCAAGTAAGTTCTGACGGGTTAAGTTCTGATGTCATTGAAACTGTGGTAACAACTCCAAAGGAAAATGCACCTGTCCAGGGGGAGCAAGCTGAAGATCCTACCATAACTCAAGACTCTCAAGAAGCATCAGAACCTGTCACTGGCTCTTCAAGTTCTGATTTATCAAGTTCTGATGAGCCAAGTTTTGATAATTCTAGAAACTCTGATACTTCAAATCCTGATGGATCCAATTCAATTTTTGAAGTTTCAGAGAACATAACTACAGGGGGAGCATCTGAAAATGCTGATAGAGACATCATGGATCATGGGGGAAGATCCAGTTCTAGAAATCAACTTCCATCTGCAAGGAAGTGGACCAAATCACATACACCTGACTTAATAATTGGAGATCCTGAAGCAGGTGTCAGAACTAGAACTGCAACATCAAATGAATGTCTCTATCATTCTTTTCTATCTCAGACTGAACCAAAGAAAGTGGAAGAAGCTCTTCAAGATATTGATTAGGTGCAGCAATGCAGGAAGAGTTGAATGAATTTGAAAGAAATAAAGTCTGGACCCTAGTGCCAAGACCAAAGACCAGATCTATTGTTGGCACAAAAAATGTGTTCCGAAATAAAATTGACAGTGATGGCATAATTACAAGGAACAAAGCAAGGCCGGTTGTTAAGGGTTACTCTCAACAGGAGGGTATTGATTATGATCAAACATTTGCACCAGTTGGTAGATTGGAAGCCATAAGAATCTTTCTGGCTTATACTGCTCACAAAAAGTTTAAAGTCTTTCAAATGAATGTGAAAAGTGCTTTTCTCAATGGAGAATTGGAAGAAGAGGTATATGTTGAACAACCTCCTGGATTTGAAGATCCAAAACTTCCAAATCATGTCTACAGATTAGACAAAGCACTTTATGGCCTTAAGCAAGCTCCAAGAGCATGGTATGAGACTTTAGCTTAATTCCTTCTGGAAAGTGGATTTCACAGAGGGATAATTGATAAAACTCTGTTCTACTTCAACCATGGAAAGGACTTACTTTTGGTACAGATATATGTTGATGATATCATATTTGGTTCTACAAATGCCAAGCTATGTGAAAGATTTGCAAAGCTAATGCAGTCAAGATATCAAATGAGTATGATGGGAGAAATTAGCTATATCCTGGGACTTCAAGTCAATTAAAATGAAGAAGGTACTTTTATCAATCAATCCAAGTACACCAGAAATTTACTGAAGAAATTTGGAATGCAAGACTGTTCAACAGCATCCACTCCCATGGCCACTGCAACCAAGTTAGATAAAGATACTGGTTCATCAGTAGATATTACTAACTACGGAGGTATGATTGGCTCATTACTCTATTTAACTGCTAGTAGACCTGATATCATGTATGCTACCTGTCTTTGTGCAAGATTTCAGGCTGATCCAAGAGAACCTCATTTAATAGCTGTGAAAAGAATTTTCAAGTACCTCAAGGGTACAACTGATCTAGGATTGTGGTATCCTAGAGAATCAGATTTTAAGACAATAGGTTACTTAGATGCAGATTTTGCAGGATGCAAAATAGACAGGAAAAGCACTAGTGGAAGCTGCCAATATCATGAAGGCAGATTGGTTTCTTGGTTTAGCAAGAAACATAAATCAATTTCCACATCAACTGCAGAAGCAGAATATATTGATGCAGGAAGTTGTTGTGCACAGATTCTTTGGATGAAGAATCAGTTACTGGATTATGGGTTAGAATTTTCTAAAATACCTATTTATTGTGATAATCAAAGTGCTATTTCTATGACAGGTAATCCAGTTCAACACTTAATGATAAAGCACATTGGCATTAGGTACCATTTAGTAAGGGAACATGTGATGGAAGATACAGTGGAATTGCATTTTGTTCCAACAGATCAACAACTAGTAGATATCTTCACAAAACCACTATGTGAAGCTACTTTTACAAGACTGGTAAATGAACTTGGAATGATTTCAGGTTCTTTCTCTAAATCTGCTTAGTTTTTTGTTTTCATGCATCAGATTTTATGATCACTGTTTACAGATTGTTTTATCTTCATGTAATCTGTACTTAAATTGAAATACATTAAATGCTGATTGTTATCTGATGTGGATCTATATACTCTGATAGTGATTTGAATGTTCTGTGACTATTCAATCCAATGAGGATTACTGTGCTAGATGCTGACCTAGTAGTCTTTAACATACTAGAAATCCCATGTTTGAATTAGTTGTTTATGTGGAAATTCATTAACACAAGCAAATTCTGATTTTGAGCTTAGTCAAATTTACTTTGTGTATCTTATTACTAAGTCACAAACTAGATTCTTGTTTCTTATCTGACAAATTCTGATGTCAGTAAATCTTAAGGATAACCTAAATGTTGATAAGCCTCACTTTTCTGAAGAAAATAAAAGAAAAGATAATTAAAGTCAGGTACTCCTTTGAGATCTAGAGTAAATATGTGGAAGGGAAGACCCAAGTGCATTGCTGGTATTAAGTAATATGCATTAGAAAAGCAAATAAATCTTTCTTGATGACTTTTCACATTCTTTGATTACTGGAGAAATACTCTGATAATAGCATAAATTCTGATAGCAGTTGTGACTCATTTACACTGAGAAGCCACTGTAAAAAAGAATTCTAAAAGATGCATAAAATGAGCAAAAACAGTTGAGGTGGACTCATGCACAAATTTATCCTATAGTAGATTTTATTATTAATGACAGATTTTAAACACTTTTCTTAGTTATGCCTTATTTCTAAGATGTACTGAAGTATATCATACTTTAATCTTTATCTGATATTTTGCGAATGCACACATTCTCGCTCCATATGAATGATGAAAATTACTGTGGTGATCAAGTTGTTTCAGATAAACAGTTAAGTGTCATATGCATGAATTCTGAGGACAAGTTCTGGTGGAAGTTCTGATAATTAAACTCTGAAGAAACAAGTCAGTATTTGTATGAAGAATCACAGATACAAACATTCACTTTTTGAGTACAGAAGCCATGTTCTGATGATTGTTAAAATCTGATAATAGTCAAGTTCTGATATTAAATCCTGATGGAAGCTCTAATGCTTACGTGGCATTATTCTTTACTTGACTTATTTGTGGTAAATACTGAAATAGTCATATTTAATCAGAATATAATTAGGTGAGATAAAAATAGTCATAATCATTTGGGTTAGTGGTAAACGTGTTTGTCTTGAAAAACTGCATGTGCATAGTAATTATTACTTATTTCCCGTGCCCATTAACTCCTGCTTTAACTATTGTCTATTCATATATTGCCTAAATCATTTCACATTGGTCTAGGGAGACGCTCATTAAGTTAACTCTACACTTAATCATTAATCATTCCTCTAGTCCCTTGATATTCCATTGGCTATTTAACCGACATTTCATCTTAGACATATCATCTTCTATTCTCACATAAAATCATTTTCTCTCTTTTAATTCTCACTATTTTCCTCTTTCATAAATATGGTTCTTGTAAACATGTTTATAAACTATGAAACTTTCAACTTCGAGTTCAGTTGTGGTGACTGGGAGTAGGAATGGCGCGTCACTGCCATTCCTGATGAGATATGGAACTTGGTTCCACAAGAGGTTCGGAAAAATCTCTTGTTCTTTGAGATGGACTACCAACTCCATCTTGATTGCTTGGAAGAAGAAAGGAGAGAGGCTCTTCTTCAGCAAGAACGGATCATCCGTCTTACAGTGCTAGTTGTCAACAGCAGGAGGAACTAATCGATAGCTTTCCTTCTTAGACCAAGGCTGTTAATGTTCACCATCTTAGACTAGGATTATCTTGTAATCTTTTGCATGTAATCTACAAATTTCATAAAATGTACTCTTTTGATATTTTAATGAAATTTCTTTTGATTGCAAGATTTAGTCTTTGTTTATCTCGCATTATGTGCATGTGAATGTTCTCATTGAAGCCTGTTAATCTTTACTTCATCTACTTGAACTATATTTCTTGATGATTGTTTTGATTAAAATTGTGGTTACTAATAATTTGTGATGATTTGACAAACAATGTTGAATTTGAATCGACATATCCTGAGTTACACTTGAGAAAGTATAAGCAATTGAGAAAGCTCAAGAGAAGCAACATGCACAAATCTCAGAGGTCCTGGCTAATCAAGCTTCTCAACAGGCTCAATTGGATGAGATCCAATCTTCAGTTGAACTTCTTCTCTCACTCCTACTATCAGATGATGCCAAAAAGGGGGAGAAGATAGTTATGTCCAAATGCTCTAATGATCAAATACTGAAGAAAAAAGATGATGAAGCTGATGACCAGGGAAACCCTAGTAAGGGTAGAGGTCAAGTTCAAAGTAAAAGGCAGAGCAGCAAAAGCAAATCTTCTAGGCAAATCTTCTACTCAAAAGAAGACAAATTTGAAGCTGCTCAAACTCAAAATCTGATAGCAAGTATTGAAACTCAAAATCTAATATCAAGTTCTAATGAGCAAAGTCTGATGACAAAGCCTGATGTTCTGATACAAGGTGGAAGTCAAGATTCTCAGAAGTTCATGCAAACTCTGAAGCTAAAGGGAAAGCAGACAACTATCTACTACAAGGAAATTGATGAGGAAATTGCTAGAAGATTATTTTTGAAGCTTAATCCAGAAATGTATTTGGAAAATCTCAAGGAGGAAAAAGCTACATTTAAAGCTGAAAAGAAAAATCTAAAGCCAAAAGCTTCTGTTGCAAAGAAACCTCCAAGGCCTAAGGAAAAAGGCATTGTGATAAAGGAGAAGTCAAATACTGAGGCATCAAATCCCAAGACTAGATCACAGACTGAGATTGATCCCAAAGACAAAGGAAAAGGAAAAGTTGATGAACCAACCAAGCCACTGGAGATGAAAATTCCTCATATTCTGATAAAGCCAGTGTGCAAAATGGTTTAAGTTACTGATGATACTCTTGCTGAAGATAAAGATATTAAAACTCTGAAAAGAAAGAAGAGTTCTGAAAAATCAAAGACAACCTCTGACAAGGCTCAAGTTGTTCAGAGTGAAGAATTGCAAGTTACAACAGGAATAACAATTTCTGATAAAGTCATCAAGACATCAACCTCTGACAGTGCTCAAGTTGATTTAGACAAGATGGAAGTAGCTGATAAAAAGAAACTTCTATGGAAAAATATCAAACCATCAGATCCAAAGAAAAGCCAATTGATGTCTACTTTCATGACTATTGGGTTAAATGCTAGAGAACCAAGAGACAGGGCTGGACGAGGTTCTGATGAAGCTAAGATTAAAACAGGAGTTGAAGTTGCTACTAGAGATCCATTTCTATTGATTGACAGACCTCTTGAAATGTTACACAGAATCACCTTGATAAGGTTATCTCTGTTCAAGTGGTACTGGATGTTCATAACAAGCACAATGTCAAGGAAAATATGATTCTATTTCTTGAAGATGGAAGGACATATCAGATGTCAGAATCAGATGTGCTGAACAAATCACTGAAAGAACTTCAATTCTTTCATTACCGTTTAGAGGTAAAGTCTGATATTACCAGGAGACGGTCAAATTTCATATTGAAGACCATCATAGATAAAGCAAGAATTTCTGGTTCAAGAGTTACAGAATTCATTCCTAATATTGTTGAAGATGATGGAAGTGAGATTCCAATGAAGAAGGATTCTACTAAGCTTGAAGTGTTACTGAATGAGAAATTTCTATGCTACAATGAAGATTCTTCTCATCCTAGGGTAATAAGACTGAATGATGGTTTAGAAACAAACCATATCTCTGCTTTAATGACTGCAATCTATCATATTGGAAGTCAGAATAAAGAGATGAAGCAAGTCAAGACTACAATGTCTCAAGTCCTGGGGATTAAAGAAGAAAAGTTGATATCAAGTTTTGTCAAGAATCATTATGGATTCAGATTGACTCAGTGAGATTGGTAAAAGCTAGAAGGACTGTAAGTTGTAGTTAGTTATCTAGTTAAACTCCTATTTGCATTTGTACTTAAATGTTTTTGATATCATCAAATCTATTAACTTGTATATTTTGCATAATTTACAAGTTGGGGGAGATTGTTAGATATATTTGAGATGTCATGTCTAATACGATTCATGTTTAGTATTCAGATCTTAACAAACATGACATATCAGGACTTACTGAAACCAGGACTTACTGGAAGTCAGAATTTAATATCAGAACTTAAGGTCATATCAGAACTTAAGTGCGGGAAGACTTTCATATAAGGAAGGAAGTTGATGTACAGTAGAAGATCAAGACTAAAACAAAAGAAGATATGCGTGGAAAGAGTTAGAGGACTTGAAGACTTGTAGAAGATATCTGATTGATATATTTTAGGAGACAGAATTGTATTCCATATCAATTAGAAGTTATCTTATAACTGTGTACTATATAAACACAGACTTAGGGTTTACACTATATGTGTTATCATTATCGAGAAGATTATACATTGTAACCTAGCAGCTCTTAGTGATATTTGTTCATCACTAAGAGAGAACAACAGTTCTTATTATAACAGAGTTTATTCAATATACTTGATCTTTGTTACATACTTGTGTTAAATCGATTTGATTGTATAAACACTGTGTTCAACCCCCTTCTACAGTGTTATGTGACCTAACAATTTAGATATGAATAAGACAACCATATTTGCGCTCAAGATGGCCATTCTTTTATACTATATGGCATACAACACATGATTAGGTGGCATCCCACCAGAGTCTTTATCATTTCAACAAAGCATCACACCATAACAGTGATTGTCTCAATCAGAAAGCAATATATTGAAAGAGGAATGATTTGAAAAAGATTCAATAATTTTCTTGTCACCTTATAGAGCTGATCATGAAAGAAGTTCATACTTTACTCGAGATTCATAAGAATATATAGGATTACAGGAAAGAATGATACCATTGGTCGACATCCACATTTCATCTGTTTACAACTTCAACGCTTATCCGATCAATAGATCCCATTCCGAGTCATATATTAACTTTAGAAAGTTCTCTGAAATGCTTTATAAAATCGATCATTAGAATAAATCCCCATGTACTGGGTCTTGTAACTTTCGCGTTGCGCCTCTATATTAATAATTCAACTTTATTTACAGTCTTACGAGATTTACACTCATAATTTTAAATTTCGCTTATGCTGTTGATCATTCAATATATCGCCTCTTTTACTAATAACGTTCTTCCTTTAGAAAGTCTGGAGATTTCCATAATTTTCTTTGCTCATACTCGGCTTCTTTTGAATCGACGTATTGTTCGAACTCTAATCATCTCAAAAATTGGATGAACAATTTCTCCGTACATTGATTCTGTCGTTAAACTTATCAAATAAGATTTGCACTCTTCTGCTAGGAATAATCAAACCTTCTCTATAATAACGGGTCTATTTGGCTTCTAAATTACCCATACTAACTTCTAGAACAAGTATTCTTTTAGGTAATCCAAATCTTATAACAATCGAGAAACTCAAGTAGTGATTGGACAACCAAGTTTTTAAAACTTGTTTTGTTCAAAGCATTTTTAGAAAAAAATCTGTTAAGAAAATCTCTTTTGAAAACTGGTTTAAAATTTTGAAAATCATACACCTGGTCGTCATTACTATATGAGTTGGTTGTCGTTCTTTTCAAGCACTACAAAGTGTCAAATTGGGAACACAATCAGATAAAAGCTCAATCATATATGTATATCCTCTATCCCTCGTTGGGTCCATTTTACCTTCATTGGTCGACAAAAAAATTCCAGTTATCGTTGCATATTATCTTATTCATAGCTTCTCTTCAAATCTTTCGTACTGGTAATACTCCCATCATCACTTCCTATGATTACTAAGTATAATAGGTCTATCAAACATATTTTATAAAACAAAATCGGCTAATGTCACATCACATTACTATTATACGCATCATGTTTGGTCATAACATCATAATCTAATTCCAAGAAAACACTCGATTTCTAATCTTCTCAAACTCCATTGAAATCCATCTAGCTCACTCCACAAGATAATCATAGATGGCATACTTACTAGTAACTCCATACAATCTGGTAGCAACTATTCTCCAGAACACACGAATCCTCTCTTTAGGTTTTTTCTCACCCTTCTTAATATCTTATGTACTCACCATATGTTGTAGCTCTCGAATCCATCCTCATAGGTGCTATTACTTCCTAAGACGGGTTTTAAACTGATGCTATATAACAAGGTGGAGGGTAGACAGAAAAGATGCACTCACAGCCGAACATCCGGTAGAACCAGAATCAGCATATGGGGGATTCTCGAATAGGTAGCTTCGTATCAGGGGATGGGATAATAACGTGAAAAGGTGCAATCGCCATAACATGATGTGACATGGCTAACACCGGTGGACGAGCAGGGCGTGAATCAGATGATGGTCCTCTGACTGAATGCTTCGAATGATCAGACGATACCAGAATAAAAGAATATGCCATCACTGCTATCTGAAAATCACGTCGCCAGATAAGAATCTTGAATCTCATCACGAATTATACCAAAACCTATTGTACAGTTGCACTCAACCTCTCGATGTTCTATCTTTCTATTTCCTAATTCTAATCCTAACCCTCTATCCATTCCCGACAATCTAGGCTTGTTTCAGTGACTTATAACATGTAGCTTTGATACCAACCTGTGACGCCCTCCAAACCCGGGTCTGAAGTTTGGGGTCCATAACACACACACACACCATATTTAAACTTGTGTATAAAATATTATATGCATTGACCCTTCCTTACACAACCACGAATCGCAACAGGTTAAAGTATGAAAACAAGTCATAACCTTAACTTTTATTACATCATACCAAATCCCAGCTAGTTCAACTTACAACTGATAATGATATCGTTCTTACAATCTTGCATAACTCATCTACAATATAAAGCTCTCGCTAGCTCGATCCAACTTAACCTGGAATCCTAGCTCGCACACTGGAATGTGAATCCTCATTACCAACAATTTCCTTTTCAACTGTTGAAAAAATAAAAATTTGCAAGAGTGAGCTAACTAGCTCAGCAAGTCATAATAGCAAAAACTGAGGTTAAACAATAACCAATTGAAATGATTCAGAAGAATCAAGTTTCTGAATAAGCAATAATTAGAATTGGACATTCATTTTTTATTTTAAAAACCAAGGTTAGGCTGCTGATCAATCACGTACTAACCCCGAGCAAGGCTCCCAGCTTTGCTCTATATAATGGGTCCAACACACGCAATGCCCTTTTATGACCACAAATTTGGTCTGACCATGAATCTGATCCATATTTATAAAACATCCAATTCTAAAATAATTCAATATGATAACGAATGTAATTTACTAAGCTGAATCATTAACAACATTTATCTTGAAACATAGGGTGATTCACAATACCATGAAGGTATAATAAGGAATTCAAGAAAAGATTGGCTTTCAATCAAGGAAAGAATTGGAAAGTAGAAGACCAAGGGTTCAAGGGTTACAAGGATTGGTCTTCTGTTAAACAAGGAATAAGGGTTGATATGTAAAGCAATTCAGTATCAGAAATCAGTATGTGGTAGATATGTATTTGTGGAGTAGTATCGTATATGTTTGTCTCGTATTTGAGAATTCAATAATCAATGGTTTATGAAGAATAAGGCTTATGGCTCAAGATCAATAAGAATCAGGGTTCAAGGTTGAATAGTTTAAAGCGTTTGCAATATAAAACAAGAATTATTTTGAATAATAGCAACATGTTATGAGAAAGTTCGAAAATATTTGCAATATATCTTGAAGAAAGGTTCAGAAGTACTTGCCTTATCACAGTCGATTCCAATTTTAATTTTACTCATCTAACCGTTTTACTCATCAATCACTTTCCTTTTCTTTCTATGCCTTACTTTTGTTCATCAATCACTTGCCTTCTCTTTCTACGGTTTGATTTTGTTTATGGATCACTGACTTTCTTTTTCTATGCCTCGCTTACTCTGCTAAGCATCACAAGTATCTATCAATACTCAATCTCCGATCATTTTAATCGGCACATAGATGTCATAAGCTTTTATCTACCCTTCGTTTTACCCAAATCCGATTTACGGATTGAAAGTTATGACTAAAACAGCCAAACAGTAACCACATAGGCATATAACACATCAATCAGATAGCACGTAGCACATAGCACGCAAGATATTCGATCAAAATAGTTTTTCAAAAAAGATTCGGGGTCAAAATGATTTTTCAGGTATTTAATACGAATTTTTGAACATTTTTCGGAATTAAAACGGGACTCCGAACCATTTTATAAGTAAATAACACGGTTCGAATACTCGAATCTGACTTTAAAATAATTTTATAATAATTATCGAGCCTTGAAAATAATTTTAAATAATATTTTAAAGCTCAAAACTATTTTCCAGAATTTTTTAATTAAAAATAAATAATTAAATCTAATTATTAAATCAATTAAAATTAATCAATGATTAATTAAATTAATTAATCAATTAATAATTTATTAATTAAAATAATTAAAAATTAATTAAAATTAATTAAAAAAATTAGTCAGATTTATTTTTGAATAAATAAATAATTAAAACAATTTTATGGATTTAAAATAAATAAATAAACATTTTATGAAATTAAAATAAAAGGAAATACTATTTTTGAAATTAAATAAAACAGAAATCCTATTTTTATAAGATTTTAAAATATGAATACTATATTTGTAAATCAGGAAAACCACAGGGGCTAAACTACACTTTGGTCAGCTTCTCCGGCTTCGCCGCCGTTCGCCGGCCGGTCGTTATTAACGGCGACTGCAGAGCTTTTCGGGCGAGCCGATATCTGTCCAGAATTCAACCAAAACATAGGTGTATGATCTATGCAATCCCAAAAACACATCTGCAGTAACGAACCAGCCAAACAATCGATGAATCAAACGGAAAATCCGTTTTAACTTCTTGCCGCCACCTCGATCATTTTTCCGATCATCACCTTTCCGGTATCGTTTGTTAATCTGGTATATACCAATTAGTTCGTTGTTAGTCGATCTACAAAATGGTAACATCAATTTTAAACAATAACCCCTAACCCAGAAAAACCCAAATTTTCAGTTTAGAACATTCATATCAAGAACCCTAATTTCATTTTTGAGAATCAAACACCTTTTTCTATATGTTATTGAACTCCAAAATTGAAGGAATAATATACCAAAATGACCGGAAAAAGATTATCTACACGATGGAATCATCAAATCATATCAAAAACATCAAGAACAAATTTTCATAATTTAATCTTTAATAAATTTGAAACAAAACAAATAAATAAGAACTTAACCTTGATTTCGGCACCAAAAATGATGGTTGATTCAGAAAGGTCTTTTCGAGAGCTTCGATTTGATATATTGCACGCCCGAATCGGAGTTCGATAATGCCTTCGCTCGTGGGTTTGATTATAAAGAACGCGACATGAATTCGACGTTTTCTCTGTATTTTATTGGTTTTAACTGTCTGATTATGATTATACGAATAAAATGAAATAATTAAAAGGGCTATATATATTTATGGAATATTGGTTCGTGTTGGATCATTTTGGATCGATAAATTAGTTACTTAGCCGCTAAGTAATTGCAAAAACGCGCCGACTTGATACCCTTATTGGATAATTATCCAAACCGGGCTTCTTATAAAACACTTTATACGAAAATAACGTAATAATATTCCTTCTTTCGAGAATACGGGTTTTGTTGATTCACCAAAATGATTATCGTATCGAAAATCTTGCGCCGGGACGCGCACGGGTCAAACCGTAATCCGGATCGAAAAAGTCAAAACATGGAAAATGTGTGGAATTACCAAATTAGGTTAAGAAGGAGTTTTCAGAAGCGTTTTGGGTTGTAAAAATGTAAAAACGGTTGAAGTTGGACGATTCCCGGCTTTATAAAATAATTTTGTAATTATTTAGAAAATAACTAAGAATTTCATAAATCAATTTAAAATCATATAACAGTCCAAAAATTAACAGAAAAATATCACAATTACCTATATTTTATTCTACGCATAGTAAAATTAAAACACTTTTACTTTACCATATATCAACATCCACATAACAACACCAATCATCAAATAATTCACCAAAAATCATATAATAATCACATAATAATAATTTATCGATAACAATAATTACACATTATGTTTCGGATATTACATTGGTGCCTTTAAACTTGCAACGTTGGCTCTTCGTTAGCTTTAATCGACTCGTTACCTTGATATGCTATGTTATTATAAGTTGGTTCATACTAAAACTTTTCTATCTTTCCTTGTATAAAATTCCCACAGAAATCAATCGCATTTTCCTTTAAACTATACGAAAATAGGGTAATTTACCCATTCTCCATCGAGATGTCGACTCTTTGCAACCATAGGATCTGGGAACTTAAATATATTTATAGTGTCGATATATTCGCCTTTCACATTTCTTAACAATATCCTATCTTACTAACCCATATCGGATCTACTAATCTTAGTTTATACTCAACTCGAACTCAAAACGAGTATACCCTAGGATCTTTCTTATCTTATATGACATGTCAATCCTATCTTACTTCCACCTATTCTTATTTCAGGGACCAATAACCTGTACCTCTGATACCAACTGTGACACCCCCAAGTCCGGGGTCAGGATTGGGTGTAACTATACAACTTTAAACAATATAAACCTGTATATTAAAAAAAATATACAAACAACCCCTCATTATTCTGGATCACTTACAGGTTATGGTATGAAACAATAATCTAACCTTCTAAAATTACAATGTCTAAATACAATTCATTACCTCATTACTAGTTTCCTCGTATTTATCACTCTCAGACCTCCAATTTCTTCAGCTAGGATCTCTCCACTTTTGCTGTCTAATACAAGCTACTCACTTTTGTCCTCATTTGATACTGAAAGAAATAAGAGTTCATAAAGTAAGAGTGTGCCAAAAATGCCCAGCAAGTATCATAAATGGTTTCCAGGTATCAGATTAAAGAATCTCCTGGAAATAATTGTTGAATGATTTCAAAACATCTTTATACATTTAAAATAGTTGAGCGAACAAAACGTCGGCCCTCATTGGCCTTTAATCATAAATCACATTCTTCTGTAAAAGAACAGTGAACGTTTCAATCTTTCATCCCTTTGAATCAAATTTTTGTTTGATTTTGTAATTATAAACTATTCAAGAAGCAATGCCGTTAATGGCCATCAACAATAAATTAGACCGGACACTAGAAACCAACATATGCACTATAACTTGCTGATCAGTCAGGATATAGTGCGAATCTATACCCAACTGCATAGATCCAACCAACATATGGGGTACCCAGGCAACTGTGGCCTAATAATCAAGGGACCAGCCATCTCTGGCCCTTTGGGTCCAGCTCATTCCTGGCCTTCATCGTAACTATCCAGTCCGTGGAGTATTTTGATGTCAAATCATTTTGATTTCAAAACATCCCAATTCAGGGTTCGCATATAACCCGAAATAATGAGTAATTGCTCAAGAGATCAATCGATAATCAAGGAACAAGATCAAAAAGGTACTTGCATAAATAAGAGTAATTGCAGCAAAATATAAAAACATATAACTATTCTTAACTTAGAATAAGAACGAAGAAATATTTGCAGTATTTTAGAAGAAAGTGTAGGAATACTTGCCTCAATTGATAATCCTCTAATCTTTAACTATCTGCCATATCACTCAGTCCTGTTGTATCTATATTTCCCTTGACAGGCTACTTGACCTTTCTTATCATTTACCATCTTAGGTTTATCTCTATTCTGAATTTGCTCGTTTCATGACTACACGTAATCAAGCTTTACTTTTACAATCTCTGTCTGGCTTTGAATGCTTCAAACCATGTGTATCTATCATAAATAATACCATTCAATGAACTGACAATATATAATTGTCTATTCTATACATTTATCCTTATTGTCTACCCGCCCGATAATAACAGATATGGATCACATCTCAACCAATTAACGTTTAAAAGACACGTTGACTCATTATCCACATAACACGTACACATAGGCCATGTAATCATATTATTCACATAACACATAATCATATAATTCATGTAACACATAAGTTGAATCGTCAAAAGATAGGTCTCGATACTTTTAGAATTGAAATCGGGTCAAAAAGATTATTTATCGATCAATAATTGATTCAGAACGATTTGCAAAACAAATGATATTTTGATACAAAAGAAATTAGGCTGCGAAAGTATTTTTATTGAAAGCAAAATATTTTTCTAAGTCTAGAGGCGTTCGTTTCGTACCAAACGGGCGAACGGTCTATTTATTACAAATTTTTGAACATTTTTCGGAATTAAACGAGTCCCCGATTCATTTTATAATTAAATAATAGGGTTCGAACACCCAAACCCGACTTTAAAATAATTTTATAATATTTATCGAGCTTTAAAAATAATTTTAAATAATATTTTAAAACTCGAAACTATTTTTCGGAATTTTTAAATCAAAATAAATAATTAAATCTAAATAATCAATTAGTTTAAATTAATTGACTGATTAAATAATTAGTTATCAACTAAAATTAATTAATTAATTAATTAAGATTTATTTTAAAATTAAAAACAATTTTCATAATTAAATATATTGATTTTTGGAATTTAAAATAAATAAAAACATTTTCTGAAAATAATTGTAAAAAGAAAATATCATTTTTGTAAATAACTAAAACAAGAATATACTTTTTGGATTTTCTGGAAAAGCTAGGGACCGTTTTGCAAAACCGAACAAGTCCGGGGGGTCAAACCGCAATTTTGCTGTCTTCCCCACCCTCCCGCCGACGATCGCCATTGCCGGCGGTCCCAAGCTTTCCGGTGAACTGTAAAATAACCCATATCAACCCCAACTTAACCTGAATTATAGCTTTTATTCCCAGGAACTCCTCTGCAGACACAGAACAACCAAACAATCATTGAATCGGCCAGAAAATTCATCTGAATTTTCCGCCGCCGCCACGGTCGATTTTCCGACCAAGGCCTTCAAGGTATCATTCTTTCATCATATATATATCAATAAATTCTTCTTTTCACGATCTACAAACTGGAATAATCAATTTTAACTAATAACCCTCAAATCAAAAACTCCCAAATTTCAATTAAGAACATTCAAAGCTATAAACCCTAGTTTTAAAATCCGAAAATCAAACATCAATTTGAACATGTTATTGAACTCCAAATTAGTCATATAATATACCAAAATGACCAGGAAGAAATTATCTACAAGATTAAGTGATCAAATCATACCAATAACATCAAGAACAAAAATTCATATTTTAATTATCAAATAATTCAAATTAAAATAAATAAATAAGAAAGTCACCTTGATTTCTGCACTAAAATGGTTGATTGATTCACAAAGTACTTTTCGAGAGCTTCGATTTGATATATGGCATGCCCGAATCGGAGTTCGATAATTGCTTCGTTCGAGAGTTTGATTTTCAAGAACGTAACAAATAATTAGGGTTTTCTCTGTATTTTCTATATCTATACTGATTGATTATGGTTATATGAATAAAACGAAATAAGAAAAAGGCTATTTATATTTATGGAATATTGGTTCATTTTGGATCGATAAATTAGTTACTTACCCGCTAAGTAACTACAAAAATGATCCGATTTGATACCCGTATTGGATAATTATCCAAACCGTGCTTCTTATAAAACACTTTATACGAAAATAATGTAATATTATCCCGTCTTTTGAGAATACGAGTTTTGTTGCTTTATCGAAATGATTATCGTATCGGAAATTTTTGCGCCGGGACACGTACGGGTCAAACCGTAATCCGGATCGAAAAAATTAAAACACGAAAAATGTCTGGAATTACCAGATTAGGTTAGGAAAGAGTTTTCGGAAGAGTTTCGGGTTGTAAAAATGTATAAACGGTTGAGGTTGGACGATTCCCGACTTTATAAAATAATTTTGTAATTATTCATAAAATAATTAATAAATTCATAAATCAATATAAAGTCATATAACACTCCAAAAATTACCAGAAAAATACCATAATTATCTATATTTTATTCTGAACATAATAAAATTAACATACTTATACTTTATCACATATATACATTCACATATCAACATCAATCATAAGATAATTTACCAAGAATCACATAATAATCATTTAACAATTATTTATTGATAAAATAATTACACGTTATTTTCCCGGATGTTACACTTGTCCTTCCTGGATTGATCTGTGTATTTTCTCTAACGATCTTGTGCTGCAATTAGCCTTTTTTGAATAACCTCAACAACTTCCTTTGTCTGCTGTACCAATTCGGATCCAAGTATCTTACGTTCTCCGACTTCGTCCCAATATACAGGTGATCGACATTTGCGTCCATAAAGAGCTTCATACGGAGGCATTCCGATACTGGCATGATAACTATTATTGTAAGAAAATTCCACTAAGGGCAAATGCTCATCCCAATTTCCTTTGAAATCAATGGCACAAACACGTAACATGTCTTCAATTATTTGGATTGTTCTCTCGCTTTGGCCGTCAGTCTGCGATGATAAGCCGTACTCATGTTTAACTTAGTTCCCTAACATTCTTGAAAACTTTTCCAAAATCTTGAATAAAATCGTGGATCTCGATCCGATACAATATACACAGGGACTCCGTGATGAACTACTATTTCTTTTAAATACATGTGAACCAACTTGTCCAGTGAAAATCTTTCATTGATAGGCAAGAAATGAGCTGATTTGGTTAGTATGTCCACTATAACCCAAATAGCATTGTGGTTCGCTTTCGTTCTTGGTAAGCCAACTATAAAATCCATAACAATGTGCTCCCACTTCCATTATAGAATCTTTAGTGGTTGTAACAATCTGCTTGGTCTCTGGTGCTCCGCCTTAACTCTCTGACACGTATAACATTTGCTAACCCATTCCGCAATTTTTCTTTTCATGTCTGGCCAACAATAATTCTCTTTTAAATCTCTGTACATCTTGATACTTCCCGGATGAATGGAATACTTTGAATTGTGAGCTTCCTGTAGAATTTCATTATTCAATTCTACCACTGGTTGAATCCAAATTCTGAAAGAAAATCTGAGAATACCTTGATCATCCTTTTGAGTACATAACTCTTCTCTTATCAAACGATTGATATCTTGGTCCATTATTGTAATATCCCATATTTTCAAATATTATTATTATAATTATTTGGAATTATTTATGTGATTTTATATTAATTTTAGTGAATTATATGGTAATTGGAGTTAATGCTTTGAATGTTTATATATGATATTCTTTGAGTATGTTAATTTTTATATGTCCAAAATAAAATATAGATAATTAAGGTATTTTTCTGGCAATTTTTGGATTGTTATATGATTTTATATTGATTTATGTATTATTAATTATTTTCTGAATAATTACAAAATTATTTTATAAAGCCGAGAATCGTCCGACTTCAACTGTTTTTGCGTTTTTACAACCCGAAACTCTTCTAAAAACTCCTTCCTAACCTAATCTGGTAATTCCAGATATTTTTCGTGTTTTGACTTTTTCAATCCGGATTACGGTTTGACCCGTACGCATCTTGGCGTACAATTTTCGATACAATAGTTATTTCGATAAATCAACAAAACCCGTATTCTCGAGAGACAGGATATTTTTACATTATTTTCGTATATAGTATTTTATAAGAAGCCCAATTTTGGTAATTATCCAAATATGGTATTAAATTGTATCGTTTTTATAGTTACTTAGCGGCTAAGTAATCTATTTTTGGATCATTTTGCAGTTACTTAGCAGCTAAGAAACTAATTTATCGATCCAAAATGATCCAGAATGAACCAATATTCCGTAAATATAAATAGCCTATTTCTTATTTCATTTATTTCGTTTATTCATTTGCAACCAATAAAAATATTGTATATACAGAGAAAAACCCTAGAAATCGATACGTTCCTGAGAATCAATCGTACAAGCGAAGGCGTTATAGAACTCCGATTCGGGCGTGCAGCATATCAAAACGAAGCTCTCGAAATCTTCTTTCTGAATCAATCATCAGTTTTTTCCCAGGAATCAAGGTATTTTTCTTATTTCATTATTTTAATTCGAATTATTTAGGGAATAAAATATGAATTTTTGCAGACGTGATTATTTGAGTGTTTTGATGATTCCATGTTGTAGAGCATGTTTTTCTGGTCAATTTCATATATTATACTTCAAATATAGAGTTCAATATCATGTAGTAATTAAGGTTTGATTTTCTGAAAATTCTTTGAAAAAGTGTTCTTGGTGTTCTTGAGAATCAATCGATCATTTGAGGGTGATGCAGATTTCAGAATTCGAAGTATGAGTAACCAAAATACTTAGGTTTTCATGCTCTTTCTGTTTATGCCATCAAATCATTCAAACGATTAGTAATTTGTAAATTCGTAATTTAGGGTTTATCTCCCGAATTAAGGGTTTCTTATTGACTGATTGTTGGATTGTTTTGATGGTGTCAATAGCTTCAGTAGGTTTCTTAGAGTCGATTTATATATAAAAGTTTATTTTTTGATTGAGGAATCACGTAAATTGATGTTATTCCCAAGGAACTAACAATGAGATTTACAGAAGGGGGGGTGAATGTAAATCTCAAAACTTTCTCAAGTGTTGAGCAGTTTCAAAAGCTAAGTGTATGATGAACAGATGTGTGTGAATTGCTTTAAGCAAGTGCAGACAGATGTATATTCAAAACACAAATGTAAAGGACACAGAGGCTTTAAAAACTTTTCTGGTGGATTTGTTGTTACACCAGAGATGTGTATTTCAGAAAATCTGTGATACAAAGAATTGTTCACAGCTGCTTCCTAGTACAAACTAGATGATTTTCTCTCTAAATTTTTCTAAACAGCTCTGGAAAATTCACACCTAATTACTAGCTGCAACTTGGTTTATATATCACCAAGTATTTCAAGTGAAGACAAAGATAAAATACAATTATAAAATAGTTCTTCACATGTTTCTTCTTCATTTATTCTTCCAATGCAATCTAAGATAATCTGAAAATCTTTGAATACTTCCTTGTTTGCACCAGAATGGAAATGTTGTTTTTTCTTGATTCCTCCAAGAGGCTACCACATTCCAATTGTCTCTGTCAACCCATGTGCCTCTGTCAGCTTATGAATTATCACTATCAACTGCTATAAAACTGAGCATCCGTTGAAGCTTTCATCCGTTGGTGGCTTTATCCGTTGATGCTTTAGCAGTTGAAGCTTTATCCGTTTATGCACTCATCCGTTGATGGATGTTATCCGTTGAAGCTTTAAAGACATCCGTTGAGGCTTTGTTTCTCATCCGTTGAAGGTCTTTAATTTATCAGTTGATACTACTTCATTTATACAAAATTATAAGGCATGAAATATTTACAATTAGCCCTCCTATTTGCATATCCACTAGTAGTCAACATGACTTATAATTTCCTACAACTTCTAAGAATTATAACTCATTTACAAAGACTGAAATGTGCTACAATTCTAAACTTATTTCTAAGTAAAGCTACTCCATCAACGGATAGCCAAAGTGATCTTATCCGTTGAGGCTACAAATACTAGATTTTTACTTAAGTGTTTTATTTAACTTATCATCAAACTAACATACTAAACTTGTAATGTCCACAGACTTTTCAGCCTTGTTTAATTCAAGCTTAGTGGCAGTAGCCATAGGAGTTTTTGCAGATGAACATTCCATTAAGTCAAACTTCTTTAAAAGATCATAAATATATTTAGTTTGACTAATGAAAATTCCACTACTAACTTGTTTAACTTGTAAACCAAGAAAATAAGTTAGTTCTCCCATCATGCTCATCTCATATTTACTTTGCATTAAATTAGCAAACTTTTTACAAAGTTTATGATCTGTAGAAACAACTATAATATCATCTACATAAATTTGAACAAGTATTGTAGAGCCATTAACATTTCTAAGGAAAAGAGTTTTGTCAACAGTACCTCTAGTGAAGTGATTATCTAGAAGAAATTTTGACAAAGTCTCATACCAGGCTCTTGGTGCTTGCTTTAGTCCATAGAGTGCTTTCAACAGATAATACACATGGTCTGGAAAACTTGGATCTTCAAACCCTGGAGGTTGACTCACATAGACTTCTTCCTACAATTCTCCATTCAGAAATGCACTCTTGACATCCATTTGATAGACTTTGAAATTGGCATGGGCTGCATAGGCTAGAAAAATTCTGATAACTTCAAGTCTTGCAACAGGAGCAAATGTCTCATCAAAATCTATTCCCTCTTGTTGAGAGTAGCCCTTGGCAACCAATTTAGCTTTATTCCTTATGACAATGCCATTTTCATCCTCTTAGGTTCCTCCTGTGATAGAAAACTACTGTATAGACATTCATCTTGAGTAGCCCTTCTAGTTTGCACCTTAAAAGTTACATCACCAATGATTAGTTCAAAGGGATGATTCTTGGTCCATTTCCTTTGAGGTGGTAGATTAGCTCTAGATGAGGTGGCCTCAGTGTTGTCATGATGTGAGATTGAGTGTTGATTAGTTGAAACTCCCCCTGAGTTATTGGTCCTTTGCAAGGAACTGGGAGTTGTGGCGCCCTCCAAACCCGGGTCAGAAGTTTGGGGTCCACACACATACACCTTAATTATAATCTGCTTATAACCAAGATAAAAATAATAATAATATATGCAGTGACCCTACTTATCAACCACCACGGACCGCAACAGGTTAAAGTATGCACACAAGCCAACACACTAATATATTACAAACCGTTCAAATCCCAACTATTTCAAACTCACACTGAGTATCAAACATTATTACAAACTCTTACAAACTTAAATTATCCCAAAAGAAGCCTACTAGCTCAACTTCCTCAACCTGAACCCCTAGCTCTCGCGCTGGACTGGGGATCCTCGCTACCAACTGGTTCCTTTTTAACTGGAAAGAATATAAACAACATCGCACAAATGAGCTAACTAGCTCAGCAAGTCACAATAACAAAACTGAGAATAATGATCATCAGGTGACTATGATTATGATATCAAGTGAACATTGGATTATGATTCAGAATTGGATAATATACTTTTAATTTAAAAACCAAGGTTAGGCTGCTGATCAGTCACGCACTAACCCCGAGCAAGGCACACAGCATTGCTCTAACTACTGGATCCAAGGCACACATTGGCCTAACTTGACCATTATATGGTCTGACCACGAATCTGGTCCACAATTTTATAAAAACAATTCAATTCTAACATAATAACAGAATATGCAATAATAAACAATAACCAGAATTATTAACAATAATGAGTGTTTAATAATGAAAGGGTTTCAATCTTTGTAAGGGTCAATAAAGTAGTTTACAAGCTTGAATGCTGGGAAATGAAAGAATTGGATAACAAAAGAATCAATATTTCAGGGTTTCAAAGATTTGGGCTCTCAAAGCATAGGATACAATGGTTGAATGTACAAGTAATTCAGTTCAGTGTTCGGGATTTTGTTTGCATGTATTTATAGAATAGTATCGTATACTTGAGGTTCGAGTTTGGGTTTACAATAATCAATGGTTTAGAAAGAATATGGTTTATGGCTCAAGAACAATAACTGAAATCAGGGTTTAGGTTTCCGTGCTTCAAAGCACTTGCAATGTCAACAAGACTATCAAGAATTTCAATATCTCGAGAAAGTTCAGAACACTTGCCTGGTATTAGCTTACTACTCTGTACTCGCTTCCAATCACAACCGTCTTATTCCTCAACTATCTGTTTCCCTTTCCTACGCCTTGCCTCTTCTGCTCACATATCATAAGCATCTATCAATCATCAACTCACAAGATTCTATTCAACGCACACTTTTATCTACCCTTCGTTTTACCCAAATCTGATTAACGGATTGAAATCTACGCAATAACGAAGTAAACACCGCATATATAGACCGATAGTCAAACCACATGTCACGTATAACACATAATATATCACGTAAGCAATGACATATCATTTATAAAGAAGTCTTAGGTCATAAATGTGCTTTCGGGTATTTAAAATAATTTTTAAAACATTTTTCGGAATTAAAACGGGTCGTTAGATCAATTTCAGATTAATAAACAGGGTTCGGTTGGCCAATTCTGGCTCCGAAACAATTTTAGAATAATTATCGAGCCTTGAAAATAATTTAGAATAATATTTTAAAGCTCGAAACTATTTTTCAGAATTTTTAAATCATTTTAATAATTAAATCTAACTAAATAATTAATTAAAAATCAATTAATAATTAATTAAATCAATTAATCAATTAATTTTCGAAATAATTGACTAATTAATCAATTAAAAATTAACTGAAATTAATTAAATAATTAATTCAGATTTATTTGTGAATTAAAAATAATTTTCGGAATTAAAATAATAATTTTTAGAATTTTCAGAAATTAAAAACGAATTTTTATAATAAAAATAAATAGGAAATATGATTTTTAAATATTTTAAAACAGGAATCCTATTTTTGCAAAGTCTGGAAACTACAGGGACCAAACTGCATCGTCCCCAAAACTTCAGGGACCAAACTGCAATTTTTACAGTCCAGTCGCCGAAAAACACAGGGGTGGCCGGAGAACACGATTCCGGCCTCCTCACCTTGCCACAAGCTCCAGATCACATCTACACAACACCAGGAACACAACCATGCAGTCAAAACAACCTAACAATCCCTGAGTTGGCCGGAATTTGGCCGTGAAATTTCCCAGTTTCCGGCGAACATCGGAAAACTTCAAAACACAACTCCCTTCTCTACAGACCTCGTTGGTTCATGAAACTTATACGACTAGATTGCTAATTTCACAGAGAACACAATCCACTATATCACAACATCAATCTATCACAGTATAAGAAACCCCCAAATTTCAATTAAGAACATTCATACGGGTTATAAACCCTAATTTTAAAATTCGAAAATCAAACTCAAATTTGAACATGTTATTGAACTCCAAATCAGACGTATGATATATGAAAATCATCAGGAAAACAAGCTCTACAACATGCAATCATCAAATCATACAAACAATCATCCGAACAAAAATTCATATTTTTAATAAAATAAATTCGAAAATAATTAAATTTTTAGAAATTCAACCTTTGATTCTGCAGTGAAACCAAGCTTAGAATCTGATAGTACTCCTTGAAACCTTCAAATCGGTTACTCCAACTTTTCAAACGGATTTCACTAACGCCTTGAATTTGTGGTTTGATTCTCAGAAAGGTTTATGAATATATGATTTTTCTCTGTAAAATTATATATTTATCTGTCTGCAAATGATTTTGATACGAAATAAAATACGGTAAAAGGCTATTTATAATTACGGAAAATTAGTATCCCGTTGGATCATTCCGGATATAAAATGGTACGTTTATTCATAAAAACTGATCCAAACGGTATCGGTTTTCGGGATAATTATCCAAATCAGTACAACTTGTACGGCGGTCTTGGTCTCAGCACCCAGTTACACGTACTACGAAGTGATAATTGGGATAGTTTAATAAAAAGCTCCCGTTTATCGAAAATACGGGTTTTATTAATTTACCGAAACGAATATTGTATCGAAAATGTTATGCCGGGACCCGTGCAGGACAAACCGTACGCCAGATCGAAAAAGTCGAAATATGGAAAATGCTCGGAATATTACAATTAGGTTAGGAAGGAGTTCTCGGAAGAGTTTCGGGTTCCAAAATCGTAACGACGGTTGACGTCGGTTGGTTCCCGTTTTTATAAAATAGATTTTAATTTCCCAGAAAAAGATTTTAAAATTTTCATATGATTCTTATAAATCTATAAATCAACATAAAAATAATTAGGAAGATATAACAATTATCTATATTTTATTTTGGACATATAAAAATTAAAATACTCAATTAATATTATTTTTGAATATTCAAGTACATATATCACTTAACAATTAACTCATAGAATAGATACTGAACACACATATTAATTATTTAATAGTAAAAAAAATAATTACACGTTATATCCCGGATATTACATCCTTCCCCCCTTAAAAGGATTCTGTCCTCAGAATCTCCTAAGAAAACAAATGAGGGTACTTTTCTCTCATATCACTTTCTAACTCCCAGGTTGACTCTTCAACCTTTGGCTTTCTCCACAATACTCTTACTAACTTTATCACTTTATTCCTCAATACTTTCTCTCTTTCCTCTAAAATCTCTATTGGATTCTCTACATATGATAAATCTGCCTGAAGCTCTATTGGCTCATATTCTATTACATGCCTGGAGTCTGGATTATATTTCTTGAGCATCGATACATGAAAAACATAGTGAATGTGCTCCATGTGCGGAGGTAACGCCAATTCGTAAGCGACTTTGCCAACGCTCTTTAGGATCTCAAAAGGTCCGACATATCTTGGGCTTAGCTTCCCTTTCTTCCCAAACCTCGTTAGTCCTTTCCACGGTGATACTTTCAATAATACCAAGCTCCCTTCTTCAAATTCCATGTCTTTCCTTGACTGGTCTGCATACTTCCTCTGACGATTTTGTGCGGCTATTAATCTTTTCTGGATAAGTTCAACAACTTCCTTTGTCTGCTGTACCAATTCAGGTCCGAGTATTTTGCGTTCTCCTATTTCGTCCCAATATAATGGAGATCTACATTTGCGTCCATAAAGGGCTTCATAAGGTGGCATCCCAATGCTGGCGTGATAACTGTTGTTATAAGCAAATTCTACCAGGGGTAAATGCTCGTCCCAACTTCCTTTGAAATCAATAGCACAAACACGTAGCATGTCCTCGATTGTCTGGATTGTTCTTTCACTTTGGCCGTCCGTCTGCGGGTGATAGGCCGTACTCATATTCAATTTTGTTCCCAAACATTCTTGAAAACTCTTCCAAAATCTTGAATTAAACCTTGGATCTCGATCAGATACGATAGACACTGGAACTCCATGACGTACTACAATTTCTTTTAGGTACATATGGACTAATTTGTCGAGCGAAAATCTTTCATTTATAGGCAGAAAATGAGCTGACTTGGTAAGTCTATCCACTATAACCCAAATGGCATCATGATTAGCCCTTGTCCTTGGTAATCCAACTATGAAATCCATGGTAATATGTTCCCACTTCCATTCTGGAATCTCCAATGGCTGTAGCAATCCACTTGGTCTCTGATGCTCCGCTTTAACTCTCTGACAGGTATAACATTTGCTAACCCATTCCGCAATTTCCCTCTTCATATTTGGCCACCAATAATTCTTCTTTAAATCTCTGTACATTTTGGTACTCCCTGGATGGATGGAATATCTTGAACTATGTGCCTCTTGTAAAATTTCATTCTTTAACTCCGTCACTGGTGGAATCCAAACTCTTGAAGAAAACCTAAGAATACCTTGATCATCTTGTTGCGTGCATAATTCCTCACCTACCAAACTATTTATATCTTGATCCATTACCTCTTTCTGGCATTTCTTTATTTTCTCCAATAACTCCGGTTGGAAAATCATACTGTATACTTTTGCTTCCTCAGGCTTGCAAACTCTAACCTCCAATTCTAATTTCTGAAATTCTTTATATATTTCTTCAGGTACAGATAACACATTTAACCTTTCCTTCCGACTTAACGCATCTGCTACAACGTTCGCCTTACCGGGATGATAATTAATCGAGCAATCCTAATCCTTGATCAATTCTAACCATCTTCTTTGCCTCATATTAAGTTCCTTCTGGGTAAATATATATTTCAAACTTTTGTGATCCGTGAAAATCTCACACTTTTCTCCATACAAATAATGTCTCCAAATTTTCAAAGCAAAAACTATAGCTGCTAGCTCCAAGTCATGAGTAGGGTATTTCTGTTCGTGTGGTTTCAATTGTCTTGACGCATAAGCAATCACCTTGTCGTGCTGCATAAGAACACATCCTAGTCCCTTATGAGAAGCATCGCTATAAATTACGAAATTCCCTTGATCGTCTGGAAGTGACAAAACAGGTGCCGTGATTAATCTCTGCTTTAATTCTTGAAAACTTTCTTCGCACTTGTCGTTCCATATAAACTTTTCATTCTTTCGTGTAAGCTTTGTTAATGATGTGGCAATCCTTGAGAAATTCTGAACAAATCGACGATAATATCCCGCTAATCCTAGGAAACTTCTTACCTCAGTGGGTGTTCTCGGTCTCTCCCAATTCGTAATTGCTTCGATCTTTGCCGGGTCCACTTTGATCCCTTCATTACTGACTATGTGTCCTAAGAACTGAACTTCCTGTAGCCAAAACTCACACTTCGACAGTTTAGCATATAACTTCTTCTTCCTTAAAATCTCCAAACCCGTTCTCACATGTTTCGCATGATCCTCTTTCGTCTTGGAATAGATTAAAATATCGTCTATAAACATAATAACAAACTTATCCAAATACTCTTTGAAAATTCTATTCATCAGATCCATAAACGCTGTTGGGGCGTTGGTCAATCCAAAAGACATCACTAGAAATTCATAATGCCCATACCTTGTTCTGAAAGCTGTCTTTGGTATATCTTCTGGCTTGATCTTTAGTTGATGATATCCCGATCTTAAATCAATTTTGGAGAAATACTTGCTCCCTTCAATTGGTCAAACAAATCATCGATTCTGGGTAACGGATACTTGTTCTTGATTGTCAGCTTATTGAGCTCCCTATAGTCAATGCACAGTCTCATGCTTCCATCTTTCTTCTTGACAAATAATACCGGGGCTCCCCACGGGGATACGCTAGGTCTAATTACTCCTTTCTCTAACAATTCTTCCAATTGCCTTGCTAGCTCCTTCATCTCAACAGGCGCCATTCTGTACGGGGCTTTGGACACCGGTTCTGTTCTAGGTTCTAAGTCGATCGCAAATTCAATTTCTCTATCTGGAGGAAGTCCTGGTAATTCGTCGGGAAATACGTCTGGGAATTCATTCACTACTGGAATATCTTCAAGTTTTGCTGGCTCCTGACTCCTGTCGATTACATATGCTACGAAATGTTCACATCCTTGTCATAATAATTTCTTGGCTTGAATCATTGTTAAGAACTTCTTTACTTGTTTCTGACCTTTGAACGTTACTATTCTTTCGTCTGGCGCTTTCACCATGACTTTCTTATTCCGACATCTATCTGAGCATCATGCTTAGATAACCAATCCATCCCTAATATTACATCAAATTCTCCTAACTTAAATGGTATCAAATCTACACAAAACTTACTACCGGAAATCTCAACCTCACAATTTCCACAAACTTGGTTCACAGTTACACGTTCTTGATTTGCTAATTCCACAGTCATTATTTCATTTAAGTATTCAACTGGATAATTTAATTTACTAACAAAGTCTTGTGAAACAGACGATCGAGTTGCTCCCGAATCTATTAACACTTTGGCACATAAAGAATTCACATTAAGCGTACCTACCACGACATCCGTATCCTGGATCGCATCCTTCACCGACATGTCAAAAACTCTAGCCCTTGGAGTCTCATTCACGGTTGGGGTAGATCCCATAATCCTCAATGCATTACTGACTGGGGCTGGTGTCTTGCAATCCCTGGCCATATGTCCTGGCTTCCCACATTTAAAGCATGTAAATCCAATGGCTGGAACCTTCACTGCTGGATTCCGGATAGGCTGATCCTTATTTGCTGGCTGATTCCGGCACTCCCTTGAATAGTGCCCTTTCTGGTTGCATTTAAAACATACCACATTCAACTTGTTACAAACTCCTCCATGCTTCTTTCCACAAACTTGACAATCTGGAAAAGTTAATCTCAACTGATTCGGCTGATTTACATTAGCTGGACGATTGCCCTGTCCTCCGTCTCCTGCATTTTGTCTTCTGAAATTAAAATTTCTCCCTGGCTGGAACTTGCCCTTCTTGAAGTTTGGAAACTTCCCTGTTTGTGACTGACCCTCACTTCCCTCAACTTTCCTTTTCTTGCTTTCCTTATCTTTCTGGAACATCTCACTCTCTGTCTCTGCGATCATAGCCTTCTGTACTACTCCTGCATAAGTCTCCAATTCAAAAATAGCTACCTTCCCTCTGATCCATGGCTTCAAGCCTTGCTGGAATCTCTTAGCTTTCTTTCTATCAGTATCAACATACGACGGCACATACCTTGACAATTCCTCAAACTTCCCCTCATAATCTGTTACCGACATATTCCCTTGCTTTAACTCTAAAAACTTCAGCTCCATTTGATCCTGAACAAACTGAGGAAAATACTTTTCTAGAAACAATTCCTTGAACCTTTCCCAAGTAATAACATCCGTACCTTCCAATGTCTTCACCATCTCCCACCAATAGGTGGCTTCATTCTTCAGATAATAACTTGCAAACTCAACCTTCTGTTCCTCCTTCACTTTCACTAAGACAAATGCCTTCTCTATTTCCTTTAACCAAACATTTGCTTCAATTGGCTCTAAGGAACCCTTGAATTCTGGTGGGTTTATTGCCTGAAAAGTTTTGAAGGTTACCTGGGGATTGGTCTGTCTTTGTTGTTGTTGTGCTAGGTGAACTGTTTGTTGGGCCAAGATTTAAAGAATCTGGGCTACTGCTGGGTCCATAGGTCCTGGGTTCACATTCGGGTTTGTATCATCTTGATTGTTGTTGTTGTTGGTTTCTTCATTTCTGGTGTTGGTGCGGGTATTTCTTTTAGGAGGCATTTTCTGTAAAGAATCAATCAATTTATTTAGCTTTTAAATCAAATATTTGCATAAAAGAAAAGTTTTGTAAAACAGGAATATCTCTTTTTTTTAAAACAGTTGTAACTAAGTAAATTGCATGCTTCTTTACAGAATATAAACAGTTATGGAAAACAGGGTACATGGCATCACAGGGTATAACTGGTGCAATAAATAAGGTAAAGTAAAACAGGTGCAATAAAATAAATGACAGGGCTGGAAAGGAAAAAGGTACTGATATATATATAGATCAAAAGTTTTAGGGTAGTACAAGCGTAAAGACGCTTCGAAAGTAAAAGCAAAAAGGGTATAACAACCTACTCACTAGTCAGCATAGCTAGTCTATAAATACAACTCAAAAGTCTACTGATACACACTACACACTACTGTACATACTATATAACCATACAACACTGCTCCGCATCTCCATCTCTGAATCTCTAACTCAGCTCCAAGGAAACTCTGGTCCTGCCAGCCTCTCAAAGTCTTCCATCACCTCAGTAGCCCAGCCCATCAGTGCATCAGGGCCTCTGCCAGGTAGTGTAGCTCCATGTAGCCTAGCCTCAAGAACCCTCCGTGTCACATGAATCTCCTCTCGAAGCTCCCTCACACCACGATCAACATCTGTAGTCCTGATGATATGCTGTAACTCTCTGATCTGAGCCAACAAGGAATCACGCTCCAACAGAAGAGCCTCATACCGGTAATAAGGAACTGGGGGCAATGTAGACTGGAATGGGGCACTCGCTACTGAATGCCCAGTGGAATCTGAATCAGCTGGTGGGGGTCCTCTGATAGGTGGCCTCACGCCTGGAGGTGGAATAGCCTGCAGTGGTACGGGCTGCAACACCGGTGGAGGTAGAATAGCCAATGCTAGTGGAACAACAGGACATGGATCCGAAAACGGCACTCCAATCTGAAGGCTCTGAATGATCAGCTGATACAGGGATAAAAGAGTCGGCCATCTCTGCTATCTGAAATCATATCGTAATATAAGAATCTCGTTCCATAACGCAAACTATACTAATACCTGATATACAGAAGCACTCACCCTCTCAACGTTCTCTCATCCTATGCCTTACTTCTAATCTTAACCCTCTACCCATCCCCGTTAACCTAGGCTTGTGTCAGTGACTTATAACCTGTAGCTCTGATACCAACCTGTGGCGCCCTCCAAACCCGGGTCAGAAGTTTGGGGTCCACACACATACACCTTAATTATAACCTGCTTATAACCAAGATAAAAATAATAATAATATATGCAGTGACCCTACTTATCAACCACCATGGACCGCAACAGGTTAAAGTATGCACACAAGCCAACACACTAATATATTACAAACCGTTCAAATCCCAACTATTTCAAACTCACACTGAGTATCAAACATTATTACAAACTTTTACAAACTTAAATTATCCCAAAAGAAGCCTACTAGCTCAACTTCCTCAACCTGAACCCCTAGCTCTCGCGCTGGACTGGGGATCCTCGCTACCAACTGGTTCCTTTTTAACTGGAAAGAATATAAACAACATCGCACAAATGAGCTAACTAGCTCAGCAAGTCACAATAACAAAACTGAGAATAATGATCATCAGGTGACTATGATTATGATATCAAGTGAACATTGGATTATGATTCAGAATTGGATAATATACTTTTAATTTAAAAACCAAGGTTAGGCTGCTGATCAGTCACGCACTAACCCCGAGCAAGGCACACAGCATTGCTCTAACTACTGGATCCAAGGCACACATTGGCCTAACTTGACCATTATATGGTCTGACCACGAATCTGGTCCACAATTTTATAAAAACAATCCAATTCTAACATAATAACAGAATATGCAATAATAAACAATAACCAGAATCATTAACAACAATGAGGTTTAATAATGAAAGGGTTTCAATCTTTGTAAGGGTCAATAAAGTAGTTTACAAGCTTGAATGCTGGGAAATGAAAGAATTGGATAACAAAAGAATCAATATTTCAGGGTTTCAAAGATTTGGGCTCTCAAAGCATAGGATACAATGGTTGAATGTACAAGTAATTCAGTTCAGTGTTCGGGATTTTGTTTGCATGTATTTATAGAATAGTATCGTATACTTGAGGTTCGAGTTTGGGTTAACAATAATCAATGGTTTAGAAAGAATATGGTTTATGGCTCAAGAACAATAACTGAAATCAGGGTTTAGGTTTCCGTGCTTCAAAGCACTTGCAATGTCAACAAGACTATCAAGAATTTCAATATCTCGAGAAAGTTCAGAACACTTGCCTGGTATTAGCTTACTACTCTGTACTCGCTTCCAATCACAACCGTCTTATTCCTCAACTATCTGTTTCCCTTTCCTACGCCTTGCCTCTTCTGCTCACATATTATAAGCATCTATCAATCATCAACTCACAAGATTCTATTCAACGCACACTTTTATCTACCCTTCGTTTTACCCAAATCCGATTAACGGATTGAAATCTACGCAATAACGAAGTAAACACCGCATATATAGACCGATAGCCAAACCACATGTCACGTATAACACATAATATATCACGTAATCAATGACATATCATTTATAAAGAAGTCTTAGGTCATAAATGTGCTTTCGGGTATTTAAAATAATTTTTAAAACATTTTTCGGAATTAAAACGGGTCGTTGGATCAATTTCAGATTAATAAACAGGGTTCGGGTGGCCAATTCTGGCTCCGAAACAATTTTAGAATAATTATCGAGCCTTGAAAATAATTTAGAATAATATTTTAAAGCTCGAAACTATTTTTCAGAATTTTTAAATCATTTTAATAATTAAATCTAACTAAATAATTAATTAAAAATTAATTAATAATTAATTAAATCAATTAATCAATTAATTTTCGAATTAATTGACTAATTAATCAATTAAAAATTAACTGAAATTAATTAAATAATTAATTCAGATTTATTTGTGAATTAAAAATAATTTTCGGAATTAAAATAATAATTTTTAGAATTTTCAGAAATTAAAAATGAATTTTTATAATAAAAATAAATGGGAAATATGATTTTTAAATATTTTAAAACAGGAATCCTATTTTTGCAAAGTCTGGAAACTACAGGTACCAAACTGCATCGTCCCCAAAACTTCAGGGACCAAACTGCAATTTTTACAGTCCAGTCGCCGGAAAACACAGGGGTGGCCGGAGAACACGATTCCGGCCTCCTCACCTTGCCACAAGCTCCAGATCACATCTACACAACACCAGGAACACAACCATGCAGTCAAAACAACCTAACAATCCCTGAGTTGGCCGGAATTTGGCCGTGAAATTTCCTAGTTTGCGGCGAACATCGGAAAACTTCAAAACACAACTCCCTTCTCTACAGACCTCGTTGGTTCATGAAACTTATACGACTGGATTGCTAATTTCACAGAGAACACAATCCACTATATCACAACATCAATCTATCACAGTATAAGAAACCCCCAAATTTCAATTAAGAACATTCATACGGGTTATAAACCCTAATTTTAAAATTCGAAAATCAAACTCAAATTTGAACATGTTATTGAACTCCAAATCAGACGTATGATATATGAAAATCATCAGGAAAACAAGCTCTACAACATGCAATCATCAAATCATACAAACAATCATCCGAACAAAAATTCATATTTTTAATAAAATAAATTCGAAAATAATTAAATTTTTAGAAATTCAACCTTTGATTCTGCAGTGAAACCAAGCTTAGAATCTGATAGTACTCCTTGAAACCTTCAAATCGGTTACTCCAACTTTTCAAACGGATTTCACTAACGTCTTGAATTTGTGGTTTGATTCTCAGAAAGGTTTATGAATATATGATTTTTCTCTGTAAAATTATATATTTATCTGTCTGCAAATGATTTTGATACGAAATAAAATACGGTAAAAGGCTATTTATAATTACGGAAAATTAGTATCCCGTTGGATCATTCCGGATATAAAATGGTACGTTTATTCATAAAAACTGATCCAAACGGTATCGGTTTTCGGGATAATTATCCAAATCAGTACAACTTGTACTGCGGTCTTGGTCTCAGCACCCAGTTACACGTACTACGAAGTGATAATTGGGATAGTTTAATAAAAAGCTCCCGTTTATCGAAAATACGGGTTTTATTAATTTACCGAAACGAATATTGTATCGAAAATGTTGTGCCGGGATCCGCGCAGGACAAACCGTACGCCGGATCGAAAAAGTCGAAATATGGAAAATGCTCGGAATATTACAATTAGGTTAAGAAGGAGTTCTCGGAAGAGTTTCGGGTTCCAAAAACGTAACGACGGTTGACGTCGGTTGGTTCCCGTTTTTATAAAATAGATTTTAATTTCCCAGAAAAAGATTTTAAAAATTTCATATGATTCTTATAAATCTATAAATCAACATAAAAATAATTAGGAAGATATAACAATTATCTATATTTTATTTTGGACATATATAAATTAAAATACTCAATTAATATTATTTTTGAATATTCAAGTACATATATCACTTAACAATTAACTCACAGAATAGATACTGAACACACATATTAATTATTTAATAGTAAAAAAAATAATTACACGTTATATCCCGGATATTACAGGAGTTCTATCAACTGATGATGTAATTTAAATATCCGTTGATGAAGTATGATCAACGGATGCTCCATTATGTACTTCAACGGATGATGCACTTTGTCTTTCAACGGATGCTGCATTACTTCTATCAACGGATGCTGAGTTATGACTTTCAACTGATGCAGCATTTTGTGCATTATTCAAAGGCAAATTTGAATCCTTTTTGAAGTGTCTTCTCCATCATTCTCATCTTCACTATTATCACAATATATCTCAATATTGTCAAATTTGAGTCCTTCATGGTGTCCCTCATCTGTTAGTCCATCAATATTTTTATCATCACACACAACATGCACAGATTCCATAACAATGTTGGTTCTTAGATTGTAGACCCTGTATGATTTTCCAGCAGAATAACCAACAAATATCCCTTCATCAGCCTTTGCATCAAACTTGCCTTTGTGATCAGGTTGGTTCCTTAGAATGTAGCATTTGCAACCAAAGACATGAAGGAAGTTTAAGGTTGGTTTTCTTCTCATGAACAATTGATAGGGAGTCATGCTTTTTGCCTGATTAATTAGAGAAATATTCTGAGTGTAACATGCACAGTTAACAGCCTCAGCCCAAAAATATGTTGGGAGTTTTGACTCTTCAAACATTGTTCTTGCAACTTCAATTAGTGATCTGTTCTTCCTTTCCACCACACCATTTTGTTGTGGAGTCCTTGGAGCTGAGAACTCATGCATGATCCCATTTTCTTCACAGAGCAACCTCATGGTAGAATTCCTGAACTCAGTTCCATTGTCACTCCTGATATTCCTTACTTTGAAATCTGGATGGTTGTTGACTTACTTGATATGATTGATAATGATTTCACTAGCTTCATCCTTTGAACCAAGAAAATATGTCCATGAAAATTTTGAGAAATCATCTACAATCACTAGGAAATATCTTTTCCTTGAAATTGACAATACATTGACTGGTCCAAAAAGATCCATGTGTAGCAGTTGTAATGGTTCATCAATTGCTGATTCAAGCTTCTTACTGAATGATGCTCTCTTTTGCTTTCCTTTCTGACAAGCATCACACAGTCCATCCCTTGAGAATTCCACTAGAGGTGTTCCTCTAACTAAGTCCTTTTTGACTAGATCATTCATTGTCTTGAAATTCAAATGGGACAGCTTCATGTGCCATAGCCAACTTTCATCTTGACTTGCTTTGCTGAAAAGACAAGTGATTGATTCTGCATCTGTAGAGTTGAAGTCAGCCAAGTACACATTCCCTTTTCTAACTCCAGTTAGAACCACTTTGTTGTCCTTCTTATTAGTAACAACACAGGCTTCAGAATTGAAGGAAACAGTATTCCCTCTGTCACATAGTTGATTGATGCTCAATAGATTGGAGACTATCAACTAGTACAACTTCATCAATGATGACATTTTCCTTTGAAATCAAGCCATATCCCATAATGAACCCTTTGCTGTCATCTCCAAAGGTTATGCTAGGGCCAGATCTCTCCTTAAACTCTGTGAGCAGGGTGAAATCTCCTGTCATGTGCCTTGAACAACCACTGTCCAAGTACCATATATTCCTTCTTTTTCCCTGCACACAACAAAATCAAATCAAGTTAATTTTGGTACCCAAGTTTCCTTGGGTCCAGCCTTGTTAGTCTTTTTCCTAGACTTCACACTTCCTGCACCTTTTGACTTAGGTAACTTTGAGTCAACCTTGGTCTCAGATGTAATTGGTTGAAGTGTAGGGTTAGTCACAGAATCATTTAGCACATTTGGTTGAATTTGATAAGGCATAGATTGTGCAAACATGTTATTCCATATAGGCATGTTGTATGGCATTTGAGGCATACTAAATGCAGCAAAATAAGGATTATTAACATATGGCATGTTTGCAAAATGTGTATGAGGATTCTGTTGAGACAGAACAGGCATGACATGCAATGGTGACATAGATATGTTAGGCATGGAAGGATTTAAAGGCATGGGAGCATTCTTAACAGATTTGCAGTTAGCAGATAGATGATTAACACTACTACAATGCACATAACTTTTTCTAGGAGCATACTTATTAGGTGTGTAGTTGTTGTGTTTTTTAATCCCTACCTTCCCATTTCTATTGGATTTTCTTTTAGTTTCCTTTTTATCCTCAACCAATTTAAGCCTATTCTTTAACTGATCTAAAGTCATGTGTCCTATATTCACCTTACTAGCATCTTTGGATGTGCTAGCTTCTTCTTTGAGAAAGTTCTTGGAAGTTGAACCAAACTTCTTGCTGAGATTTTTCAAATTATCCTTTTTAGAATCATTTGCCTGTTTCAACTGATCAGCCTTCAACGGATGCTCCTTTTCTTCCTTCAACAGATGACTTTCACCATCCGTTGATTCCACATCCATTGACAGTCCATCGATTAATTCCATTTCCTTTTTGTTTTTCTTCGAGGCATTTTCACAGAAGGATTCAATTCCTTGAACTTTGGCAATTTGAGCACTAACATCCCTAGATATTTTCCAGGCCTTGATTACCTCTTGCTCACGTTCTAGTTGTTTAGAAATAATTTCTACTTTCTTAACAGACTCTTCTAGTTCACTCTCAATAGATAAGCATTTGATTTTAATCTTTTCAAGCTCAATTACCTTACCCTCTAACATAGCATTCCTATCACTTAAAAATAGATTATTCTCTTTAATTCTTATGTTCTCTTTAGTCAGTGATTTAAGGGAAACACTTAAATGATACAATTCAGTAGACATATCATTTATAGCTTCATTGCATTCATCTTTAGAAAGCTGAGAGAGGTCAGTAGTGATTACCTGGTTTCTTGATGAACTAGTTTCATTCTCATCAGAATTAGCCATCAGGGCTAAGTTGACATACTCCATATCATCATCTTCATTGGCTCCATCAGCTGCCCAGTCATTTTCCTGAGTCAGAAAAGCCCTTTCCTTTTGTTTGAGCAATTCGAAATATTTCTTTTTGTAATCCACTTGCTCAAATTTCTTCTTTTCAGAAGTTGGCTTTCTGCACTCACTTGCAAAGTGTCCACTTGTGCCACAGTTATAACACTTGAACTTAGACTTGTCCACCATGTTCTTGTTTGTCTTAGTGGCTCTAGTGTTTTTTTTTTGAATTTCATCTTTGCAAATCTTCTGGACAGAAAGGCCAGATGTTCATCAACATCATCAGAGTCATCTTGACTGGAATTGTCTTCAACCTCAGTTGCTTGCTCATTTCCCTTGCTTGATTATGATTTGCTTGTGCCAATTTTGAGACTTGGCATTGTCTTTTCTTCATTCCTGGCTTCAATTCTCTCATTTTCAGCTACAAGTGCAACTGATCCACCTTTTCTCCTTCCCTTCTCCAACAGCCATCTTGCTCCATCTCAAGTTCATAGGTCTTCAAAATTCCATATAATCTTTCAAGTGTGAAGTCCTTATAATCTTGAGAATTCCTTAGTGAAACAGTCATAGGCTTCCATTCCTTTGGTAGAGACCTTAGAAATTTTAAGTTGGAATCCTTGACTTAGTACACTCTGCCATACAGCTTCAATCCATTCAACAGTTTCTGAAATCTATTGAAAGTATCATTCAATGATTCTCCTTCATCAGAATGAAAATATTCATATTGTTGAATGAGAAGCTTCATTTTGTTCTCTCTAACTTGCTCAGTACCTTCATAGATAAGTTGTACAGTATCCCAAATTTCCTTAGCAGAGAGGCTGTTAATGACATTATCAAACATATCTTTGTCTAGGCCATTAAACAGAATGTTCATGGCCTTCTTGTCCTTGTGAACCTCTTCAATATCTTCAGGAGTCCATTCTGCTCTTGGCTTGGGAATAGACTGTCCAACAGCAACTGTGGCAGTAGCAGCTTTGGCTACTTTATGAGGGATGTGGGGACCATTCTCAATGCAGTTTATATAGCTTTCATCTTGAGAGAGAAGATGTAGATGCATCTTCACTTTCCAGTGATGATAATTATCTCTTTCCAGGATTGGAATCTTTACTCCAATGTCCTTCTTACTCATGATGTTAGTAGAATAGATCTTTAAACACTTTGTATGTTAAGAGCTTGCTCTGATACCAATTGTTATTCCCAAGGAACTAAAAATGAGATTTACAGAAGGGGGGTTGAATGTAAATCTCAAAACTTTTTCAAGTGTTGAGCAGTTTCAAAAGCTAAGTATATGATGAACAGACGTGTGTGAATTTCTTTAAGCAAGTGCAGACAGATGTATACTCAAAACACAAATGTAAAGGACACAAAGGCTTTAAAAACTTTTCTGGTGGATTTGTTGTTCCACCAGAGATGTGTATTTCAGAAAATCTGTGATACAAAGAATTGTTCACAGCTGCTTCCTAGTACAAACTAGATGATTTTCTCTCTGAATTTTTCTAAACAGCTCTGGAAAATTCACACCTAATTACTAGCTACAACTTGGTTTATATATCACCAAGTATTTCAAGTGAAGACAAAGATAAAATACAATTATAAAATAGTTCTTCACATGTTTCTTCTTGATTTCTCTGTCCAATGCAATCTAAGATAATCTGAGAATCTTTGAATACTTCCTTGTTTGCACCAGAATGGAAATGCTACTTTTTCTTGCTTCCTCCAAGAGGCTACCACATTCCAATTGTCTCTGTCAACCCATGTGCCTCTGTCAGCTTATGAATTGTCACTATCAACTGCTATGGAACTGAGCATCCATTAAGCTTTCATCCGTTGGTGGCTTTATCCGTTGATGCTCTTATCCGTTGATGCTTTAGCAGTTGAAGCTTTATCTGTTGATGCATTCATCCATTGATGGATGTTATCCATTGAAGCTTTAGAGACATCCATTGAGGCTTTGTTTCTCATCCGTTGAAGGTCTTTAATTTATCAGTTGATACTACTTCATTTATACAAAATTACAAGGCATGAAATATTTACAATTAGCCCTCCTATTTGTATATCCACTAGTATTCAACATGATTTATAATTTCCTACAACTTATAAGAATTATAACTCATTTACAAAGACTGAAATGTGCTACAATACTAAACTTATTTCTAAGTAAAGCTACTTCATCAACGGATAGCCAAAGTGGTCTTATCCGTTGAGGCTACAAACACTAGATTTCTACTTAAGTGCTTTGTTTAACTTATCATCAAACTAATACACATATATTCCTAACAATTGAGTTGTCCGGAATCTGGAGCTTGCTGACGGCGTTAATGGCGGTTTGCGCCGGAGCTGTCGATCTTCGGATCATTTATGAAGATGGTTCTTGTGTCTGTGTTGTTGATACGACTATGAATCATTTTGTACTGAAAAGAATCGCGAAATCGGGACAAAGGAGGGTGAACGGCGTTCGCCGGAAACCAGAGGATTCGCCGGAATCTGCGAATTTCCGGCTTGTTCTTGGGTTTCTTGACGACCCGGTTCGACCCGTTTTAAACCCAATTTCCGACCCGGTTTCAATTCATTTTCCCCCAAATCAATTCATTTTCCCCCAAATCAATTTCCGACCCGGAATTTATTCATTTGCAACCAGTAAAAATACTGTAAATACAGAGAAAAACTCTAGAAACCGATACGTTCCTGAGAATCAATCGTAGAAACGAAGGCGTTATCGAACTCCAATTCGGGCGTGCAGCATATCAAAACAAAGCTCTCAAAATCTTCTTTCTAAATCAATCATCAGTTTTTGCCCAGGAATCAAGGTATTTTTCTTATTTAATTATTTTAATTAGAATTATTTAGGGAATAAAATATGAATTTTTGCAGACGTGATTATTTGATTGTTTTGATGATTCCATGTTGTAGAGCATGTTTTTCTGGTCAATTTCATATATTATAATCAAAAATAGAGTTCAATATCATGTAGTAATTAAGGTTTGATTTTCTGAAAATTCTTTGAAAAAGTGTTCTTAGTGTTCTTGAGAATCAATCGATCATTTGAGGGTGATGCAGATTTCAGAATTCGAAGTATGAGTAACCAAAATGCTCAGGTTTTCATGCTCTTTCTGTTTATGCCATCAAATCATTCAAACGATTAGTAATTTGTAAATTCGTAATTTAGGGTTTATCCCCCGAAATAAGGGTTTCTTATTGACTGATTGTTGGATTATTTTGATGGTATCAATAGCTTCAGCAGGTTTCTTAGAGTCGACTTATGTATAAAAGTTTATTGTTTGATTGCGGAATCACGTAAATTGAGTTGGCCGGAATCTGGAGCTTGCTGACGGCGTTAATGGCGGTTTCCATCGGAGCTGTCGAACTTCGGATCGTTTATGAAGATGGTTCTTATGTCTGTGTTGTTGATACGACTGTGAATCATTTTGTACTGAAAAGAATCGCGAAATCGGGACAAAGGAGGGTAAACGGCGTTCGACGGAACCCGGAGGACTCGCTGTAATCTGCGAATTTTCGGCTTGTTCTTGGGTTTCTTGAGGACCCAGTTCGACCCGTTTTAAACCCAATTTCCGACCCGGTTTCAATTCATTTTCCTCCAAATCAATTTCCATAAGACTGTTTCTGTAATTTTTTGTTTTATTAATAATTCCAAAATCCTATTTTTAATTTCCAAAAATTCATTTTTATTTTGAAAATCATTATTTTAATTCTGAAAATTTATTCTAATTCAAAAATAAATCCAAATTATTTAGTTAATTAATTTTAGTTGATAATTAATTATTTGATTAGTCAATTAATTTAAATATTAATTGAATAATTAATTTAATTAGTTATTAATTAATTTTAATTGATTATTTAATTATATTTAATTATTTATTTTGATTTAAAAATTCTGAAAAATAGTTTCGAGCTATAAAATATTATTTTAAATTATTTTCCAGTCTCGATAATTCTTATAAAATTATTTTCGGGTGTTCGAACCCTATTATTTAATTATAAAATGATTCGGAGACCCGTTTTAATTCCGGAAAATGTTCAAAAATTCATAATAAATCAACCGTTCGTCCGTTTAACACGAAACGAACGCCTCTAGACTCAGAAAAATATTTTGCTTTCAATAAAAATATTTTCGAGACCCAAATCCTTTTGTTTCGAAAGGTCGCTTGTTTTGTAAATCGAATCTGAGTCGCATAGTGACTGAAAAATCAAATTTTGACCCAATTTCAGTTTTAAATGTATTGGGTTGGACCTTTTGGCGAACCGAGTCATATGTGATATAAATTATGTAATACGTGAGTTATGTGTTTACGTGCTATGTGAATTACGTGTGTATGTGGATCAAGAGTCCTGTGTTTGTCTGTTATAGTTATGTGTGGGCTATCGTATGGGTAGACAATAGGTTGTTGACGCGCAGTTCGTCGAGTGATTATCGTTTAGGCGATTAAAGTTAAATCTTTTAATTATAGATGCGGATCATTCGAGTTGATCAGGACAAGACGTTGGATAAAGAATTAGATGGAATGGTATTGGATATCTGGCTTCTAGCAATCGCAGGTGCAGCATTTCAGTAAAGTGTTGAAAAGAAGGACAGTGATGTTTTGAGACGGAATGCCAGAATTGATACGTCTTTACGAGTATGACTAACTGCTAAATCCTAAAGGCAAGTATCCCTATCATCACTTATTGTTCAAGTGATATTTATTTTTAATCCTATTATGCAAATATTGTTTTCCCTATTCTCAGTTCAGAATAGATAAATGTTTTACATATTGCTGAAGTAAATGATTATGTTTATGCAAGTACTCTTCTGCTATTCTATGTTCAGAATAGGTAAGTGATTTTACTTATCAAATTACTGGATTTATAAATGTTTTGGATTTTGAGAAAGATGATTTTGTTGCGAGTATTCCAGCCCAAGTGAATGGGGGAATAAAATTATTTAGGATGTCGATTGATTCGGCTCCTTTTTTAATAAAAAGGCTTTTAAGATTAGAATGGTTACTGGTTACTGGTTACTGGTTACAGCGTAGGTGATCGAGATATCGGTCCAGCTGTAATATCTTTCAAGGCTTGTTATGCCTTTTCTGGCACCCTATAGGTACCGAATGGCTGCGGGATACGGGTAGTACCTATATTTACGGTAAGGTTGCGGGATACCGGTGTTGTTTCACGACTGATCATCGGGAACGGCATGAAATATTATTGGTTCCAATCTAAATATGGTTTTCTAAATTATTTTGATAATCATAGAACAAATGATTTATCAACTGATTCTGTTTTGGATTAAAAGTGAATTGCAGTTTTGATTCAGATTCTGATTTATGCTGATACTTACGTTGTTGTTAAATATCAAAGGTGGTATTAGTATAGATGATTGATGTTGACTTCAGTATGGGATGTTGTGAGCATCAAAGTTCGTATTGATATCTAATTTGATATGACAACAAAATAAGTATTAATATCAAGAGTTCAATTTTGAGTAAAGTTTATAATTCAATCCATAATCATTGTTTCTTGTTAATATGGTTTACGATATTTCCGTAAACACTGTTTTACGAGTTTTATTCTCGTCAAGATTCAAAGTATTGCTGAAGCATTTCGCTCAAAAGTATCAAAATGGTTTTGAATACAATTAAGGAATCAATTATGGGATTCCTCAACTAAAATTTTATGATTCAGCAATTATGATTTTTAAATGTTCTGCGCTGATGCAGATGTCGGTTTTATATCAAAACAACCCTATATTCTCTATAATGATCTTGCTAAGCATTTCTTTCGCTCATACTTGCCTGTTTTTAAATTTAACCTCCAGTGAGGATTAGCTTGCGCTGTTTAGCTTGCGCTGTTTAGCTGCGTAATTCAAGGAAGCAAATAAGAAGCTCTTGGAAGGTGATGGGTCCAGGGTTTGCGAACTAGTGTAAGTTTTATTGTATAAAGTTGTTTTTATTATATTATAATTGTGTATTTTATAGTTGGGCCTAGTATACTTCTTTTCGAAGTTATACTAGGGGGTTTAGCTTTGAGTTTGGAAATTGTTGAAAAGAGTTTTAAAGAAAATGGAAAAATTATTTGTGGAATTTGGATACCTTGTTTCTAGAACTGTAACCTTAAAAGATCTTGGATTAGTTTGGGGTCATAAATGATAAATATCTTCCGCTGGCATTTGTTTATTAATTAAACAGGTTAATTTGGATTGAAGTTTTATAGTGACGACCAAATCCTCTGACCCCGGATTTGGGGGCGTTATAATTATTTCCTCCTGACATTTCTTTATCTTCTTTAACAATTTTGGCTGAAACGTCATACTATACATCTTTGCTTCATCAGGTTTACAAATTCTGACTTCCAAATCCAACTTCTGAAACTCCTTATATAACTCTTCAGGAACTGTTAACAAATTCAATCTTTCCTTTCTTCTTAACGCGTCTGCCATCACATTTGCTTTTCCTAGGTGATAGTTAATTATGCAATCATAGTCCTTGATCAACTCCAACCATCTTCGTTGTCTCATATTAAGTTCCTTTTGCATGAATATGTACTTCAAACTCTTATGATCCATGTAGATTTCGCATTTTTCTCCATATAAATACTGTCTCCAAATCTTCAAGGCGAACGCTCCTAGTTCCAAGTCATGAGTAGGGTACTTCTGCTCATGAGGTTTTAGTTGTCTAGATGCATATGGAATAACTTTATCATGCTGCATCAAGACACAACCTAATCTCTTATGAGAAGCATCACTATAGATTACGAAATTCCCTTGATCATCAGGAAGTGACAAAACAGGTGATGTGATTAATCTCTTCTTCAATTCTTGAAAACTTTCTTCACACTTCTTATTCCATATAAACTTCTCATTTTTCCTGGTGAGCTTTGTCAAAGGTGTCACAATCTTTGAGAAATATTGAACAAATATTCGATAATATCCTGCTAATCCCAAGAAACTCCTCACTTTTGTTGGCGTTTTTGGCCTTTCCCAATTCATAACAGCTTCAATCTTCGTTGGGTCCACTTTGATCCCTTCGCTACTGACTATGTGCCCTAAAAATTGAACTTCATGTAACCAAAACTCACACTTTGAAAAATTGGCATATAACTTCTCCTTTCTCAAAATTTCCAAAGCTATCCTTAAATGTTCCGCATGATCTTCTGTTGACTTCGAGTAAATCAAAATATCATCTATAAACACAATGACAAACTTGTCTAAATATACCTTAAATTTTTGTTCATCAAGTCCATAAATGTTGTCGGGGCATTTGTTAATCCAAAAGACATCACTAAGAATTCATAATGACCGTACATTATTCTGAAAGCTGTCTTTGGTATATCTTCAGGCTTGATCTTTAACTGGTGATATCCGGATCTCAAATCAATCTTAGAGAAATACTTGGCTCCTTTTAGTTGATCAAACAAATCATCGATTCAAGGAAATGGGTACTTGTTCTTGATCATAATCTTATTAAGTTCTCGATAGTCGATGCATATCTCATGCTTCCATCTTTCTTCTTAACAAATAGTACCGGTGCACCCCATGGGGATACACTGGGTCGAATCACTCCTTTCTCTAACAATTCCTGTAATTGCTTTCCCAATTCCTTCATTCCCATTGGCACCATTCTGTACGGGGCCTTAGATACTGGTTTCGTTCCAGGTTGGCTGATCTTTGTTGACTGGCTCTCTGGTTGGCTGATTATGGTACTCCCTTGAATAGTACAATCTCTGGTTGCATCTGTAGCAGACCACATTCAACTTGTTGAAAAATCCTCCATGCTTCTTTCCACAAACTTGACAATCTAGTAAACTTGGCCTCTATCGGGCTGGCTGGTTCCCAGTGGCTGGACGGTTACCTTGGCCCTGTTACCTATATTCTGTTTGTTAAAATTTCTTCCAGGCCCTTGGTGCTTGTTTAAGTCCATATAATGCTTTGTCAAGTCTGTACACATGATCAGGAAATTTTGGATCAATGAAGCCTAGTGGTTGCTCAACATATACTTCTTCTTTTAACTCTCCATTCAGAAAAGCACTCTTGACATCCATTGTAATAACCCCAAAAAATTTTGAACTTTTTGTAACCCTTATGAATAGTGTTTTGCTGATTATGCTGAATGAGAAAACTTTTCATGCCACACTATGTAGGGGTTCTTTTATTGATATTCAGAGATCTTATTAGCACTCTATATGGTATATAAGTGTATGTAAAGATCGTCAGAATCCAAATTCGAACACTTTGATTTTTCCCGAAAATCCACCAGATACAGAAAGAATTGAGTGTAAGGTAACATGATTAAAAGGATTTTAATTCAAGGATTATAAGAGAGGATCATAAAAGGAATATAATGTATTGAGAAAGGTTAAGGGAACCTAAGTAATAAGATCCCGGGTATGATCCCTCAAACGATAAACGAGAACGAAAGTTAAGCGAACCGTATAACAGATCAGCGGTCATTAGGCAAGTAATTAGGAGTTAATCAAAGAGGTTAGTGATGATGATGTCATCAAACCAACAAGAAGAGGACAAGTATGGGAAGATGACATAAGAATGATGACCTAAGCATGACAAAGAGAAGTGTGTTGTTGGTTGATTGTGAACCACACAAAATTTACCATGGTAACAATCTAATTAACAAACAAAGTGGATCAACCAAGCCAAAAAAATCATAACAAAAAAAAGCACAAAACACTTCCATTTTTAAGAAGAGCTCTCGGCTTCTTCATTTTTTTCAAAGAAGAAAATTCAAAATCCATGATCCAGGCATTGTTAAATTGTGAGGTAATTATCTAAGGTTCCTTGTACATAGATATAGATATCCTAAAAGTTTAAGCTTCAAATTCCTTCACAAACTCTTCCTATAATTCATGGAAGAAGAGAGTGAATAGTGTTTTTCAAGAACTTGAAATTTTGATCTTGTGTTTTTGTTTAGATAAAGCTTTAGTAAGGATTTTCCAAGGTTGTTCCAAGCTCCTTAGTTACTCTTACTCACCAAGGAAGGTATAATCTCATACCCTAGCCCTACTTTTCTATATTTAGGGTTTTTGTGTTTGGTATGGTTCATGAGAAGCATGGTTATTGAATATTTAGAGATTAGTTGGTTTTGTGATATTTTTGGAGTTGTAAATCTTGATTATTAATTAATGAACTTAAGTAAGCTTTTAGTTCATGATTGAGAAGTAGTATAAATTGGAGAACTTGAGGTGTTGGGGCTGTTGTAGTATTGTATGGATGGAGTTTGGTTGTAGTAATGATTGTGGATTGATTGTGGATTGATTTGGAATAGGATAAAATTTGGTAATCGCGTAAACATAGCCGTCGTAATGCCCGATTTACTTTAGACTGTTTTTGTTCTTAACATCAGGACCCGAGAACTCACTGTTAGGTTTTCACCATTTCCATGATTAGATAGTCATGTTACGAGCTTCATTTTGATATGTGGTTCGCTTGAATCCGATGTACGGTTTAGGAGAAACGACCGTTTTAAGTAACGGCGTTTTGCGAACGAACCATTACCCCTCGCCTTACTTTGAAACATTGGTTAAGGCCCTTAAATGACTAATTGGATTATGAAACAATTATGTAAAGTGGGTTAGACAGTTGGTAGGGTACTCGCAAAAGAATCGCCTTAAAACTCTTAATGGTTAATTTATTAAAAATGGTGGAGCCGAGGGTACTCGAGCGACTTAAGTGAATCGTTAAGCACAAAAGCGAACGTTGGGGTCTAATTGGTTAAAGTATAGATTCATAAGCGACTTTGGTTTAATTTCAACTTATATGTTGTTTATAGGTTACCAGACTCGTCCCAAGCCATTTATCACCCCCAGTCACTCAGGCAAGTTTTCTACCCGTTATACTATTGTTATGATGTATATATGTATATGCATTATCTTGTGATAGATGCATGATGGTTAATTAGCAAATCTTGCGATATATTGGAGCATGCTGATATGGGATATATGCATGTCTGTTTCATAATCTTGATATCAATCTGTTGATTCCAATGCTTATAGTTGCATAATACCTATGCTAGAGATAAACAGTAATTGTGTATACCCTTAGTATAGGGGACCCAAAGGTGAACATTTTTCTAAAACCGGGAGTCGATGTTCCCGAGTATATTATATATATTTATACATATATATAGATATAGTTTTCAAAACTATTAATCGAATAAGGTTTATTCGATAACTTTATTTTTATTAATGAATAATACTTTGAATATTCATTCGAGGACTTATGACTCGGTTTATTTTATTTAATGAATAATACTTTGAATATTCATTCGAGGACTTATGACTCGGTTTATTTTATTTAATGAATATTATTTTGAATATTCATTCGAGGACTTATGACTCCGATTATTTACTAAATAATATTCTTTATCTTATTAAAGAATAATGTTTCGATAATCAAACTTATTTTCGATTATTCAAATAAAGATAGTACTTTCGTATAAGTATATCTTTGGTTATTTAATATTCATTTCAAGTATGAGTTTTAAAACTTCTACTTCAAATTATTTATATAGAGATTATCCTTATGGGAATATTATTTAAATAATAATATTCAGATATTTTCTAATATATCAGGACTGATTTATTTAATTAAATCAGCATTACTCCAAATATTCTTAAAAGTGTTTTCGAGTCTTCAAAATGATTTTAAAAGCTAGAGCGGATCTCAAAACTCAATTTTATATTTAAGATCTTCCTTTCAAAGGGGATTTAAATACTCGCTCAAAACCTGAGAGATCCGGCTCTGTGGTGTATTTATATTCGCAACAAGGTTGCTGTTTTGATAAATGAATTGATTACTTACCCAACATTCGGGAAGTAAGTCCATTTATTGAGTCGGCATAAGCAACATGGGCTCAGTGGGCGTCCATGAAAGTGTAAGTGGCTCAGTGGGAGTCCATCAAATGCGTAAGTGGCTGAGTGGCAGTCCAGCATAAGGTCCTATTACGGCCAGGGTGATGACCAGTGGGGAATTCGTCCTTCTACTAGTAGAAAAGGTTACTTATTAGTATCTTTGCCTGATCAGCAAGATATCGGGTTTATGCCAAAATTCTTTTCTTTCCAAAATCATTGGATATTACAAACTCTGTTCATACTTTACATGACAGAGGTTTCCAGGAAATGTATAAGAGATATATATGTGGATATATATATCGGGACTTAATGAAGTACCTCGTAACTTCATTTCATTCAATAATATTTCAAAGATTTAATATATTCAAGTCTTAACTTGTGGTCTCATCAATGGGATGAACTTTTGAAACTTATTATACTTTGAACAGTGGTAGTTGTGACGGCCTCAACCCCGGGGTCAGGAGTTGACGTCACAAAACACAATTACCAAAAATATAAACAACAGAATTATTATTAAAATATACTAACTTGACCCCAAACCAAGATCCGATCCAGGTTCAAGTATAATTCAGGTCTCAATACTACAAACACTTTATTCAACATCTAACACACTCTAAACTTTATTCAGCAACTCCTCAGACCTCCTGGCCTGATACAAACTACCTCAGAGGAGCCGGGTCCTGTAGGGGCGGGAACATAGGTCGGTTTGACTGATCTTCTAGGCATCTGCGAGATATACATAACAGTTTGCAAGGGTGAGCATAATCGCTCAGCAGTACCAAAATATGAATAACAAAATAAAACAGTAATGTAACAATGATAGGAACAGAACTGTAATCATGATATCAACATTATGCAACAAAAATCAGAGAAAGCTGGATATCACTAACTAGCATGCTTCATCAAAACAACATAGTAGTGTGCTGTAAAAACACCAGAGTCCAATTTTAGCATGCTAGTCACACTTATAAAATTACTGTTTCAACTATTAGTACCCTTACGAGAATCACAAAACCCAATCAGATACGTAATGGATATGTGAAGACAGCTGATCAGGCTATCAACACCAGACGGCTCCAACTGCCAACTTATTTATGGCTCCAACTCCCATCTCATTTACCTGTTCTGTAACTCAGAGACTAGCTAGGTCTCTGATCTGCTGGACTAATCGGTTCTACAGTGCGCGCAACCGAATTAGCCTCTTACGCCACCTCAATAGGCCTACTCTGGCCCCAACATATCCCATATCTGATCATTTTATCCAGTTTTCAAAAATCACTTGTACCTATCCTCTTTTCAAAATCAATTCTGTCACAACACACTATTCAAATCCTCTTTTCATTTAAATCACGTTTAGAGATAAGTATTTTTAGAAGTTACTTTTCCCCAAAACATAATTTTAAACAACATTTCAAATACGGGGGATACGTAACTTAAAACGTTTCTGTTCCATTATGAAAGTAAACCTTTAGCTATTCATATGCAGGAACCATAAAAGATGGTCAGG